>NW_023503295.1:2880949-3010181 GCF_014529535.1 Bradysia coprophila | reverse complement strand
TATGTGCTTCCTTGCTTCGTATACCTCCTTCAAACATAAATAAAAAGCACTTCATACCACCATTCTTTCAATTGGGTAATTCAATCTTATGTGTCATTTTATTTTGCTTCGTATGAAAAAACACCTTTATCCGTGCACCTTGGACTTTGTTACCGGTTTCAATGGTGCTGCACGTGTGATTATACCGTTTTCATTGAGTCGGGTTTTCGAAATTAGCCTTTGATTGTCATAATAAGAGTTTTTAAGACGGCGGAGGAATCGTCAATCCGTTGCGACTTTCACTGAGAGAAATTTAGACTCTTTTGTACCTTGTTGTAGTTCAGTTCCAGTTGTGATGCTTAAGCCTTGTATGAAAATACGCGCCCTTTTTTTTATTTTCGCCAAAGCTTTTTTCATAACTGTTTAATAAAGCTGGGAATAGTGGTTCAGAATTGCGAGTTATTAAGATTCAGCGGTATTTGAGATAGTGTCCGAATTCTTGAGATTTGAAAAGACCTAGATAGCTTCAGATTCTCTCCTTCGTAACCCAAAACGTGAGACTATTTTTGTTCTAGGCGGAGAAGTAGTAATTTCTGTACTTATCGTTTTACTGGTTTCGCTTCGGATCAAATTTAAGTTATAAAATCCCTTATGTTCGGCTCGTTGGTAGCAAACACCGAGAAGCCATAAGTAGAGCCTATTTAGTGTCAGAAAAACCTCCACTGCTTAATTAAAATTGTGGGCTTGCAAATGTCAGTAATATGAAACCTACGAGCTGGTTGTTATACACCTTTTCCTTCTTTTATTATATTCATTTTTTTTGTAGGATTCTCAACTATCCAACAAAGTTTTCAATATTTTTTCCTCGAACACAATAAACACATAGATTTTCATGTTTTTTTTCTTATACTCATGCTCCCTTCGTTCAAGTTCAAACCATCCCTCCATACCACATTCGGCATATATCCAAACTTATCCATACACTCTTTTATGTTTGTAATGGGTTCAGCGCAAAATATACGTGTACCTAACATAAAATACAAATAAATATGAAAGAAACGGTTAATATGTTTTTGACAGGCCAAAGTTCTTTGTATTTTAGAATTTTCTCGTATAATACTCTCTCTCGCAATACAATTATTATTGAGAACCGTTTGAAAGTAACACAAAGCGAATTAAACAAAATATTAATTTATCTTTATTTCTAATTTTCAGAGTAAGTTTTCGTATTTCTGTGTTATATTGGTAAGTGGGATTGGATATCTTAATACACCTCCTGTCTAACGATAATTACACGACCGGTAAGCCTTTATGATGTTTGAAAGAAAATTTTCTGTGCAAAGTTATCTACCGTTATAACTTTGGTCTTTATACACTTTTACTCATCTTTAAGTGAAGCCTAATCAAATTTTATATTTTTCAACCTATCAAGCTCATCCAAACCGTGTAGTAAAAATACAAAAAGAAAAAAATCTACAAATTTGCATCCATTGCGCCTTTTCTAAATTGAAACGTATAATTTAAGATTGTATTTGTCTGGAAAATATTCAGAATTTGTATATTGCCTGCATTTAAATTTTAAGTCTAACCATTTATTTATTCGACCTTTTTCAAATTACCTTCACTATATGGCACACCGAAAGCAGAAGAATCGTTCTGGTGTGTGGTTTATGTGTGGCTGCAAAGAATATCTAAGAAGGGAAACAGGGAAGCAAACGTTAAAAGAAAATGCCAAAATCGGTCTTCATAGAAAATGCTAAGCTCATCTGTTGCTATCACAGCGACGAACAATAAAAGAGGTAAGCTCTGGTATGATGTTCGTGTATAAAAAACTCGCAGTAAAATTAAAGATAGAGATACATTTCTCCATCAGCAAAAAGCCTTTTATATCAAAAGGACGAAGCAGATTTAGGTCGTTATACCGTTTTCCAATTGAATTAAAAATAGGTTGACCCGCTAAGCCAACGCTGCTTCCTTGTTATCACGCCTGAAAATTTAGATTCAATAATCATAAATACCCCTGACCGACAGTTATCGACCTGATTTTTTTCAGCATACTTCATGTCAGATTTCAGGTACTGAAATTTTCAGACAATATTCACATGTATCAGAGCAGTGGTTGAGTCAGGCGCTTTGACTTAATTACCAAATTGAACTCACAAACAAGTTAAGTATATTTCAGGTTGAATGACCCTTGAACTCATAAATTGTTTGCTACCTTAGGGATCTCGTGACCTATGTTTATTGATGCTTATCTGGCGCCAAAGCCTTTGAGCGTTTCGAATATACATAATTCTAACATTCTATTTACTCGAGTGTGTTGGGCAGGCAATGATTAGATAAAATAGTACCGTACGAGAATGAGCAGAACTATCTCGACCTCTTAAAGATAACGCTACATTTTTAAAATTTCTCCGATATACAACGACTATGATTAAGATTTTTTTACCGGGAAATTTACGTCTTCTTCTAATCGGTTTCAGAGTATCCTCTTTCAGAAGAAAAATATTTTCGACTTTGACCAATTTTTTCCGCCATTTTGGATTCAAATGTCAAAAAATAAATTTCACCAAAAAAAAATTTAGACTTTTCTCTATAAATTATCCTTTGGAAGTGGATTGATGTCTTTTCTCGCTTACGAATGAAAAGTCATAGAAAAAAAAGGGACATAACGGCCGCTCACCATGAGCTGCCGTCTTGGCCCCACATCAATTTATCGATACGTAACAACCTACAATCATCGTTATAACGATTTTCTAAGATGCACGATTAAGCCCTTTTTTCAGCCTAAGCAGGTCCACTATGACATGGCTTTTGATATTGCTTCGTCCAATCCAATATGAACCTCTGATTTGTTCTTCTTCTTCTTTTTCCCATCTTCTTCGCTTAATGATACAATTACGTTCTGATCCTCTTCCTAAATAAATAAATAATGAAGATTTCGTAAGCGATATACTTTCGTAGCAACGGTAATAACAAAAATTATTACATGAAGATATATGTGGTTGACATCATTCAAACGAAGGAGTATTTCTTTGATCACTGCCTCTATTTTCGTCTTCGAAGGCACTTTGTACGTTTCAGCCAAGTCTGATGCCCAGCTCATATTCAAATCGGTTTCATTGATAGCGGAAGCGTAATTTGTATTTAGAAACTGAAGAATGCTCGATAAAATAGTTCGTCTTTGCTTGACCCTTTGATTGATGGCATCAAATAACTGGACAGATAACTTGGTGTTTTGTTCCTTTGACGATTTCAACGTAAAGTTGATCGTCGCGTCGGCCGCAATCAAATTTGAATCTCTGCGACATAAAGCTTCGACAGCGGCCTGTATTGGCTCCAATGCGGCGACTGTTTCTGATATGGCCGTCACTTCGCAGTCCTCCAATGAATGGTTCGACTCAATGTCGACTAACGCCTTTTTGATGCAATTTCGAATGTCGTAGAATCTCCTTCTCATCATGGCCAAACTACTCCATCGAGTCTTTGTGTCGAGAATCAGTTGTTGTTCTTTGTTGAAATCGGCCTTCACGTACCTCTTAAGTTTTTCGTTTTTTTTTTTTGGAGAATTTCTAAACGTTTTGACAATCTTCCGAACTTTATCTATTATCGGCTTAAGGTCCTCTGACAGTTCTGCGGAAGTGTCTTCAAGAGAGTCGTCCACCACACCAATGCCATTAAAGTCTTCAGCGTCGTCATCATTTGCATTGTCAGCGTCATTAGCTTGGCATCAACATCGATTTCTTCGTCACTGTCCGTCTCCCCATCTTCATTATCCAATTCCATATCCAAGTCCGAATTTGAATCGTCAGATTCAGGTATTTCATTTGCAGTTGCTGCATCATTTTTCTTTTGTTTCTTGTACAGAACATCAATTACAGCCAGCTGGATACCATGCGCATAACAAAGTTGCTGATAGGCTGGGCCAATTTTCGCGATTTTCGTCATAACAGACGTACCGTCTGTAAATATGCAAATGATGTGTTTCTCCATTGACAAGTCGTATTTTTGCAGTCTCTTTTCGACCAATTCCAAACACTTTTCTGATGTTAATGACTTTCGGATGCGTATCATACCAAGATTCCATATTTCAGAACCCTTCCCGTGAAGAATGAGATTTATATATCTCCTATTCCTTAGTGACGTCCACTCGTCAAACGCCTTTCGCTACCAAACCCTTTATAACCTGCTTCTGATGTTGACGAACTTTTTTAGAGTAATCGATCGTCAACTTTTTGAAAGATTTGGCAGTTTTCGGGATAATGTAGCCCCGAGCTTTCAACGATGCGCGCAGCTCTTCAGATTTTTCGAAAATGTTGAACGTCAAACCGTCTTTCGCCACCAGCGTAGCTACAACTTCATCCAATGGCTTTTTGGTTCTCCGATTTTAATGAGCGATAGCTCGTTGGATTCGTCTTTCAATTCTAAGAAACACGTATCTTTCACTTTTTCTAAAAAAAAATTGTTTTCTGTGAAAAGCGTTCAAAAGTGAAGGCATGTCAGAGGGTACCGAAAACAGTTTTTCGACAATAACTCAAGAAAAAATTATTTTAAAATGTTGTAATGTTGTACGAATGTCGGCCTTGGAAAGACCTACAGGTAGAGTATACGCACCGCTTGGTGCGAGTAGATCCACAAGAGTTATGACTAAAAATGTAGTGAATGTTCGGAGAGTCCGCCTTCTCTGCAGCTTCGATGTTCCACGAAACTGAGTATGGGGTGTTGTAGCTGGCCTCACCTACTATCGTTCCACATATAAATGAAGCCAATACTTTTGTACTTTTGTGCAAGCCCACAGAAGTGTTGAAACAAAAGTGCCAAAATTCAGATTTTCTCCTTCTTTCCGAGGGCTCTACAGCTGGAACAGCATCTGGAACGGTACTATGGCAGTCATTTTTTATCGTCAACTATTCTTTTACGTTATCAATACAAAAACGCGTCGCTATGCCACGAATATATCAGATCCAGTGTTAGAAATATCAGGAGAAAAATTATCTAATATTTTTCGCAGGATTTTAGTCAAATAAAGTGTTAGCGTATAGCAAATGACCTCAGGACTCAGGAACAGTAATTAGTATTTCAATCGGACCAATATTTGCTACGTGATAGGAGTTTGGAAAAACGATATGATCAAGTGGGAGCGAACGGTTTTCCAAACTCCTATCACGTAGCAAATATTGGTCCGATTGGCGGTACCCTCTGACATGTCTTCAATTTGAACGCTTTTCACAGAAAACAATTTTTTTTAATGACAAAAACTACCACTTTGGTTGCATAAATAACTATTATAATTGATCTAAAATCAATCAAATATTCTCACAAAAAAAAACTTTTCTTGTCAAGCACCCTATACCGCATTACAACACTCGAAAATAAATCATATATTACCGGCACTAAATTATTTCATTGGTTACGAAATAAACAATTTTCCACCTTCCCGTCAAACGGGAAAAAAAAACTTTTTGCGAAAGCTTCTTTTGCCTCTATACATACACTTCTTTTCTTCTTCGTCCTCCTTTGTTGCTGTGAACATAATAATAAATGTCAATTAACAAGTTTTGTAAAGCCTCTCACAACTTTTCAATACCTTTTGTTATCTGTTCGGGGATAGAATTGAAACACACACACACAAAAAAAGGAAGGAAAACCATGTGCTGAGACTGAAACTTTTTCACATAAATTTTCACGTGCAAGTTTTCCAGTAAATAAATTGAAGATTTTGTGACTTTTATCACAATACATAAATAATATTGTGCGAAAAAGTATAGCGTATTCGATATTCGATATTTATACTCATATAATGTGCAGATGCCATCACTGCTATATGCTATATACTATGTACGATGTAATGTAGATTTTCAATTCTGTAGGTCAATAACGTAGAACATGTTTTATTTATCTCTCCATATTACAGTAGAGCAAGTGAACTTTCAGTGGCTCGAAATTAATTAATTAATTAATTAATTAATTTATAAATTAACTGCATTTTGCGTGTTACGGCATGTTTCATTTCATTTACATTGCCTAATCACGTGAAGCATAGGTTTCTTCCATCGTACGGTAAAAACGAATTTTGACAGGCCGAAAACAACCAACCGTCATCCACAGAAGCAAACATAACCGCACCTTAAACAAATTTGTTCGCGAAAACTTCAAAGTGAGGTTGGGTTGGCTTCTCTGTGGATGACGATTGACATTTCGAACGGCCTTGGAAGAAACCTATTGTACTTACGAGGTTCCAAATTGTTATTTGACAAGTGGGGAACACAGCCCGACCGGAAGGGGACACCCCACGTATCAAATACACAACGTGGAACCTAGGAAGTAATATACTATTACATTCGCCTTTCATCGAAAGCATTGAAAATGTCAAAATTTTCCCCGCTAACACCAAGGTAAACATAGTGGGGAGGTAATGCCATATACAACCGAATCAGATGTGCAGTAGCACGAAAGTTTGCTATAAACGCCATCTCTACCTGTCTTTAAAATAACAAAATTGTTTAGAAACCTGGGCTATCTGTTTTGTAATAGGCACAACATTTTGTGAAACACAAACAAACCATGGGTAAACCTCCGTTCACAAACACGCATTCTCATGTTACAATACCCTCTCAGCTCATACACCTCGAATTTTTAAAAACCGTTTTTCGCCTCTTGTAATTTAAATAACTATTAAAACCAAAAGCGAAACACTTCCTGTTTACGAATAAAATAAGTGTGGGGAGTAGAAGCGGAGGGGGAAAAGTCAAAAAAGTTGTGTTGTTCCTCAGTCCTACGAAAAAAAAATTTGTCAAATTTTTTAGTGTAAACGGACTTGCGTCACGGCCCTTCACTAACGTAGGGCCATGATTCCCGTGAGAAACTACGCGCTTTCTAGACTTAAGCAAAACACAGAAACAGCAAATGTGTTGGTTTTCAAAATTCCGTGTGTGTACATATAGTATGTGTTTTAGAGTGCATTTTAAAGCGTTATTTATTGTATAAGATGATAGTGTGTTAGTGTTGCCTACGGTGGAAATCTTTCTTCCGTTTCTACCGTTTCATTACATCTGCATCAATGTTCGTCTCATGGCACATCATGTCCGGAGCGATAGCGGAGGACTTGACGCAGTCTAACTTCCAAAAAAAGAACGAAGAATTTTTTTTGAGACGCGGCAACTATATATAGGCGAGAATTTAAGTTTCTTTCTTTTGGCCTGTATCACCACAAATCCTATTCTATCTTATTCGCGCTTCAAATACGAGCAAAACGAGCTATCACTCGACTATGTAACTTTAAAATTGCCGGAGATACATCGTTTTGAAGTTGGTCATTTTGATAGAAAATGCACCAAATTAACGTTTTCCAAACAATCAAAATCTTTCAACTTACTCTGTATGTTTCTATCTGTCTATCTGTCTATCTGTCTATCTATCGACGGTCGATCTCGGAAACTAGTCAGCCAATCTCCATGAAATTTTGCAGGAACCTCAGGGTGGGCATAAAAATGAAAATGTGATACGCCATTACCCCAGGAAAAACCAGAATTTTGTTTTATTGGCCTCGAAGTGGTTTCTGAGTGTGGTTTTCGAGGGTCGGGAACGCGTTTTCGGCTGTAGCTTAGCTGTATTGAAACCTACAGAGGCGTGTGACCCATCAAATGAAAGGTATTCGTAACACGATTCGAACAAAAAAATAATTTAAAAAAATCGGGGAAGATTCGTTTGAGCTAGAGTGATTAGAGTGACCAAATTTTGAGCTACTCGAGCGTAGGATGAAAGGACTAATATTTTTGCGATTATGAGAGATAGAGAGTTACTTTCTTCGGCAAAGTCTCAGAGTTTTACGAGTAGAACAGAGGGGCATATGTGAAAAATGTCGAAAATTGGAAATGGGTGGGTCAATTGGGGTTTTGGAGATATTTCTTGAATGGTGGCAGATAGAGAGTTACTTTCTTCGGCAAAGTCTCAGAGTTTTACGAGTAGAAAAGAAGGGCATTTGCGAAAAATGTCGAAAGTTGGAAATGGGTGGGTCAATTGGGGTTTTGGTGATATTTCTTGAATGGTGGCAGATAGAGAATTACTTTCTTCGTCAAATTTTCGAATTTCGTCAAATTTTCGAATTTCGTCAAATTTTTTAATTTTCGTCGAATTTTCGATTTTCGTCAAATTTTCGATTTTCGTCAAATTTTCGAATTTCGTTAAATTTTCGATTTTCGTCAAACTTTCGATTTTCGTCAAATTTTCTAATTTCGTCAAATTTTCTAATTTTGTCAAATTTTTGAATTTCGTCAAATTTTCGAATTTCGTTAAATTTTCGAATTTCGTCAAATTTTCGAATTTCGTCAAATCTTCGAACCTCGTCAAATTTTCAAATTTTGCCAAATTTCCGAATTTCTGTTATAAACTGTTATAAAAAGCAGTGTTCTAAAACTTCTAAAACGACTGATATCCCAACAAAAATCTCTTCGAGAAAAGTGTGACGCAGTCTTTGAAATACAATTTCTAAAATGAATGATATCGCTAGAGTTGACGCTTTCAGCTTCGTTACGCAAAAATTAAATTTTACACCCAATTTTAGTTCAAACAAGCTGGCTTAGTTTTTCTCATCATCTGCCAAATAATTTTTACAAAAAAAAAATTTGACTGGAAACAACCAAAATTTTACCAAAAAAATCTGCGTCGCAAAGTGGCAGATGTTCAGGAACAGACCAGCAAGAAAATTTATCTGCCACATGCGACGCAGATTTTTTTGGTAAAATTATGGTTGTTTGCAGTCAAAATTTTTTTTTTTTTAAATTATTTGGCAGATGATGAGAAAACCTAAGCCAGCTTGTTTGAACTAATTGGGTGTAAAATTTAATTTTTGCGTAACAAAGCTGAAAGCGTCAACTCTAGCGATATCATTCATTTTGGAAATTGTATTTCAAAGACTGCGTCACACTTTTCTCGAAGAGATTTTTGTTGGGATTTACAAAAACAATAAAAAAGGAACGTTGCGTTGTCGACAATACTTTTTGCTTTAATATCGTAAATTAATGACGCGTTCTAAAAACCGAATGAGAAATAAGCTCCAACTATAATTGGAATACAACTGTGCCTGACGAACTAACATGATCATTTTCTTTTTTTTTTCTTTTACAATCAACTATAAAATGTATACACAACACACACTATATAGAAATACGATTTTCCTTTTATAAGCTCTTCACAGAAACATAAATGAGTTGCTTCCGGCATTTTATGAGCTTACTTTTTACCTGTTGTATATTGTCGTATGACGCGACAATGTCTAATAAAACCATTAATATTCAGCTTTTCATTTTCCTTTTGATGCACATTCTCTTTATTTGATTCAGTTTACGTTAATCGGTGTATTCATATATTCTGTTGTCGTTTTATACGCATGGCCGGAAGTGCTGAGAATCAGCCTCACTATCAAAGGATAAAAATGAGTTATCAACTGACTAGGGATCACATTTGCGCTTTGAGTCAATGTCAACAGTGCCGATCTATTGCATGTTTAATTGAATATCCTTCTAAGACAAAATTTTAGACAATAATTGAAAAATCTCAGCAAATAAAGGCATAATTGCACGAAAATTCGCTTCAAACTCGCAAATTTAAGATAAAATGAGGAGAGATATGCATGAACCGAATTTTTTTTGTTTGGGAAATGTCTTTCTGTGACGGTGCATAACTCTCTTCAAATAGTTATTTGTCAACCAAAGGGAGAAAATAGGAAATTCGCTTTGCTCTGGCCGCAATTCGCTCAAAGTTGAATTTCCAATTTCTCCCCGAGGTGAACACAACGGTTTTCATTCTTGCGTTTTGCGAAAATCCGTATTTTCGTCCACTTTGAAGAAAATAAAATAAACGGCGTGTTTTGGGATTCAGCCATTTTAGGTGAGAAAATGATCATTTTCTCGCCCAATGTTAGCCATAATTATTTTCTCACCTAAAATGGCGCCTCTTAGAATGACAACAAAACCAAAGTTCCGAAAGAAGAGGTTAATACAAATCTGAGTTGATCACGAAGGCAGTGACACACAAATTACGTCAGCGGCTGCGAAGTTCTACGTAACCAACGTCTAGTGTACGTAACCAACGTGGATATATCAAATAACTCTATATTTTAGTTTACTTTACTTTAAATAACACTTTTATTGAAAATAAATATTGAATAGCCACAAAAAAAGTCCAAAAATGCTTCATATCCCACTTTTATATAGAAAATAGTCCAAATAGATCGAAATTTGGGTTCCCAGAGTATAGGAACCACGTGAAAACATCGAAAAATTCTTTATTTTAGTTGATCTCACTCTTGTCAGCAATAAATAAATGAATAGCCGCACAAAAAACCTCAAAAAAGCGAAATACAAACGATAGAAAGGGATAAAATTTCGTCGACTTTGGGTGGACTTTCGCTAAAGTCGCTCCAACCCTTTGCAGTGAAATTTATCCAAGGATATTTTTACATGTTACAGAGACTAGGCTCTCTCACCATACATACCATGTCTCGGACTTGTGTCACTGCAGCCGCTCATGTACTTCGGAAAATCACCTAGTTTTTCACCTAAAATAATTGATATCACCAACAGGTCGACATGGACCTGATGGTGTGTATACTCAAAATGTCTCGGACTTGTGTCACTGCAGTCGCTCATGTACTTCGGAAAATCAGCTAGTTTTTCATCTAAAGTCATTAATATCATCGTCAGGAGAACATGGACCTGGTGGTAAGTATACTCAAATTTTGCGTCTCTTCAAGACCTTCATACGTAGCTAAAATAGATTTTTTCCCAAAATTGTTTTTACTCGAGTAATTGCAAAAAAAAAACAATTTTGAGCTCCTTTTGGCAACAAAATAAAGTTCACCAAACGTAGTACTACGTTTTACGCGCATCAGTTCAACGAATCGAATGAGCTATAACTCAATAAAATCCGTGACACCATGTCCCAAAATGTCTGATTTTGTTCGATGTTTTGGCGATATCACTCTTAAGACACTCACGAAAGCAGCTGGCATTAAAATATGAGTCACTGTGTCAAAAGTATTAGTACGCAAAAAGAATCTCTTTTAAATTTGGTTACTGTCGTTGCGGTCAAGTCAGATATGAGCTATACTATCCATTCAGAATTTTGATTGACGCTACCTAGTGTTTCTTTAACGGTGAGGCGACATAACTACACGGTCAATATCGTCAGGAACGATATTATCGTTTTTTAGACGATAGTATCGTCTAAAAAACGATAGTATCGTTTTTTGGACGATAGTATCGTTTTTTAGACGATAGTATCGTCCAAAAAACGATAGTATCGTTTTTTAGACGATACTATCGTCTAAAAAACGATAAAATCGTCTAAAAAAATTTCATCCAGGACGATAATATCGTCTAAAATTATAAATTTTAAAATATTTTCAGGACGATATTATCGTTTAAAAAAACGATAATATCGTTTTAAACGATAATATCGTTTTTTTGGACGATACTATCGTTTTTTTGGACGATACTATCGTCTAAAAAACGATATTATCGTTCAAAAAACGATAATATCGTTTTTTTTGACGATAATATCGTACTGGATGAAAATATCCGCTGGACGATATTATCGTTATTTTCTTTTTCTGAACAAATTTATCGTTATTTTGGACGATATTATCGTCCTGGTCGATAGTTTTTGGGACGATAATATCGTTCTGGACGATAGTATCGTCCAGAACGATAATATCGTTTTTAATTTATTAATTTTTTTAAATTTGAGACGATAATATCGTCCAGGACGACAATATCGTTTTTAATTTATTTAAAATAAAAATTCTAGACGATAATATCGTCCTGGGCGATATTATCGTTCTGGATGGTTGTTGAAACACAAAATCTTGTAGATAAACACCTTTTTATAGACGGCAAATATATATTAAAAATTGGTTCATTTGGTTCCGTAAATTTAAATTTTATAATAGAAAAATTACACAGACTAATTATGAGACGATGCGAGAAAAAAAAATTAACTCCTAAGTTCCGACACCGTTCCGGCGCCCGGCTCGCATTGCGGCCCTCCGCTTCGCTCCGGGGCAATGGGCCGGATCGCTCGGCGTGTTAAAACGCTTTTTATGTACAATCAAAGTTGGTATTCATTTCGTAAAAAGATGATTTATTTAGGGACGAACTAAACGCCTTTTTTAAACACTGATGTGTAGGTGATTTCCTCTGACAATTGTTTTTCGATATTTTGGAAGAGAATTCGGTTCTTGCTGCACCTCTGAGTAAAATTAAGTCCTGGACAATATTACCACCCAAAACTAAACGATAAAAAGTCCTGGGCGATATTATCGTTTTTTTAAACGATAGTATCGTGCTGGACGATATTATCATTTATGAAAACGATAATATCGCCCAGGACGATATTATCGTTTTGGACGATATTATCGTACAGAAAACGAAAATATCCATTAGATTTTCTAGAACGGTAATATCGTCCAGAAAACGATAGTATCGTTTTCTGAACGATAATATCGTCCAGAAAACGATACTATCGTCCAGACAATATTTTAGAATTTTCCAATTTAGACGATATTATCGTCCTGGATGAAAATTTTTTGGACGATAATATCGTTTTTTTGGACGATAGTATCGTTTTTTGGACGATACTATCGTCTAAAAACGATATTATCGTTTTTTAGACGATAGTATCGTTTTTTAGATGATAGTATCGTCCAAAAAAACGATAATATCGTTCCTGACGATATTGACGGTGTCGAAATGTCCCGCCACCTCTTTAACTGCTTGGACACGCAAACTATATGGTGCCACCACAAGCAGATAATAATGAGAACTAACCATTTGTATGTCAATGATGCCAATCGACAAAATCAAAAGTGAAACTGAATTTGTTGATTCAATTGAATGTGGGAACCGGGAAGTGTAGGATGTGAAAGTAATGCATCCTACATCCCGTTGTTGGGACAGTGATCTGCGAATATAGACAAAAATAATTTATCCAATTCCTTCGAATAATTCAAACGGAACTCATGTCCACACAAAAAAAATGTACCAATTGCGCAACTTCACACAAATTACCAATTTTATAAATTACGAAATCAATATCATCAGCCAGCATCATTTATATCCCAGTTCAACATCCATTAATATAAATTACACTTTGTTGCGATTTCTATTGAATGTGAAGGAAGAGTATTTATTTCATACCTCCAGTCCCACTTATTCTTTTATATATAACAAACATTCCATACAGATAAAAGGCATTTAGCTAACTATCATGTATGCCATGTATGGGAAAATAAAATGTTCACTGCACGGCTGTATGTAACCATTTACCAATGAAAAAGTATTATTTGTTTTCTTCTATAAAACGTATAAAGATTTTCATTCATTCGCATGTATACAACAGCAATGTGTACTATCTCATAAAAGCACATCACTCGAGTTTCCACCTCCTTATTTTGCCATGCCGGATAATGTGTACTAATGCCTAAATGCTTCCGAAAACATTTGCCGATTACCAAAACATTTGTACAGAAAATGTTTTTTTTTTTGATTATCGTACGTGATGGAAGAGGTTTAAACAGTTTTGAGTACAATTTTAAAATGCAATTTTATCATATTCATACTGTTAGCATGACGTAATATACATACATAACCGATCCAGTCCGGTTGTTTTGTATTTATGAGCAATTTTTAATGAAATTTCGACAATCCAGGCTTTACAGTTCGGATTCATTCAACCGATTTTACTCATCTTCATACTTGTAACCAATAGGGCGTATCGAATTTTGAGAATTTTAAGGGTCGCGATAGCCTGTGTGCGGAAAACGTAGATCATTGAAAACTAATTCCAGGCATCTGGTTGATGGATCCGAAGGTGCCCGGGAAGAAGTCCCCCCGGACGACTTTAACTTTCAAATGGTCATAACTCGGAAAGTTAAGAGTATTTCTGAAAACAATGTTCTAGCAGGATGTAGAGCGTTATAAACTCTACAAAACTGCCAAAGAAACCGATGGTCCAAAAGGTGTGTCTGTCGAGGTTTTCTAACATCGAAAGTTCGACATTTTGGTTTTTGACTTTTATTTCCTGACAGACAAATTATTAAGTTTAGCTTTTGGCATGAGGTTGTAGAGGAGGTCGAGTACTACCAGTACACTAGGCATTGTCCCGGCATCCATCCGAAACCACTTTTTCAACATTTTTGAATGGACTTTTTAAGTGTACCCACGTCGCCCACGAAGCCATTGCAGACAATGTAACCGGTGTTGCTGAGTCGAGGTAACCTTGGCCAGTAAGTGCACATATTTAAGAATTCGGTGTAGCACATTTTGTACTACAAAATCTGAGAAAGTGAAATTTGTGAGAAAAACAACAAATAATCGTTTTAATTAGTTATTTGACCCACGAACAGTAGTAAGAAGTCGATTTCGTTGCAAATACACATTTTTAGATATTTTTACAAAAGGTTGAACTTCGTGGTATACCGTGTCAATATAATGTGCTACATCGAGATCCCAAATATTTTGTAAAAGAGTTCAGCTACTGTTATGGAATATTATGTGCACTTACTGGCCAAGGTTACCTCGACTCAGCAACACCGGTTACAGTGTCTGCACTGGCTTCGTGGGCGACGTGGGTACACTTAAAAAATTCATTCAATAATGTTGAAAAAGTGGTTTCGGATGGATCGCCGACCGGGACAGTGTACTGGTAGTACTCGACCTCCTCTACAACCTCATGCCAAAAGCTAAACTTAATAATTTATCTCTCAGGAAATAAAAGTCAAAAACGAAAATGTCGAACTTTCGATGTTAGAAAACCTCGACAGACACACCTTTTGGACCATCGGTTTTTTTGGCAGTTTTGTAGAGTTTTTAACGCTCTACATCCTGTTAGAACATTGTTTTCAGAAATACTCTCAACTTTCCGAGTTATGACCATTTGAAAGTTAAAGTCGTCCGGGGGGACTTCTTCCCGGGCACCTTCGGATCCATCAACCATATGCCTGGAATTAGTTTTCAATGATCTACGTTTTCCGCACACAGGCTATAGCGGCCCTTAAAATTCTAAAAATTCGATACGCCCTAGTAACCAATGGAAAAGTACCAAAATATTTTATCTGCCTAGAACGATAATCTCGATGGTTTCCCTCTATACTAAGGCAAAGTCGCTTATCTCGATATATCTGTTCACGGCAGATAAAATAGCGTTAGGTGCATAAAATCTACTATTACTCGTAGCATTGTCCGAAAATGAGTCGTTACAAATGCTTGACATCGGCATTCAAAGTTGGACGCAGTCTACAGTCTATATGTGATACTCAAACTTGAATTTCACAGCCAATTAATTGAAATTAGCTGGCCTCGTTTTCCAAACCATTCGACTCAAATTTTTCAGAAAAAATTTGAACCAACAGCATTTTCACTGAAAAATCAACAAAAAATTTACCAAAAAAATTCTGCGTTGCAAAGTGGCAGATTACAGTTCTCGTAGGTTTGTCCGTGAGCATCTGCCACTTTGCGACGCAGAATTTTTTTCGTAAATTTTTTGTTGATTTTTCAGTGAAAATGCTGTTGGTTCAAATTTTTTCTGAATTGATTGTCGAATGGTTTGGAAAACTAGGCCAGCCAATTTCAACTAATTGGCTGTGAAATTCAATTTTGCGTAGTTAGTTAGTTAGTTTGAGTGGGTAGAGTAAAACTCTGGCACCTAAGCCTCCAATGGGCCTGTTGTGCATACCCACAAATAGCTACCTACATTCTACATGTACGATTGAGGTAGTCCAATATGCTACGGAGAGGTAGGCTCCAGATGATGTTGTGCGGCAGTATATAGGCTCCTAGAGCTTTTGATCTGGCTGATACGTATGCCGGGCAAGTGCATAGGAAGTGTTCTGCCGATTCAATGTCCCCACAGTTAGGACAGCGGGGGTCATTGGTGATGCCCATTGTGTGAAGGTGTTTGTTGAGGTAGCAGTGGCCAGTTAGACTGGCGGTAAGTCTTCTAATGTTCCTTCTACTTAGCGATAGTAGGAATTTTGAATTTTTGGGAGAGATTTTGATACATTTTTTTGAGTGGCTGGCGAAGTTGATGGATGACCAGTATTTAGTGAACGTTTTCTTTTTCCATTTGTCAATTAAACCAATGAAAAATGATTGTGGGGCTTTTATGATTGGTTCTGGGCTTATGAGTGGTTTATTGACTCCTGCCTTCGCGAGGCTGTCCGCTATGTCGTTACCTTCTATGTTACTATGTCCTGGTACCCAGGTCAGAGTTACATTATTGTTAGATGCCAGTTTTTGGGTGAGTCTTCTGCAGTTAAGGACAGACGATGAGTACACTTTGTAAGCTCCAATTGATTTTAAGGAACTCCGACTGTCGGAACATATTAATATCCGTTTGTCTGACACGTTCTGGCCTATCAGTTCTTTGCAGCATTGGGTAATACCGAAAGTTTCTGCTTGGAAAATGGATCCGAAGGAACCAAGATGGAATGATTTTTCTATCTGAAGTTGTGGGCAGTAGATTCCAGCGCCCGCTAGGTTGTTATATCTCGATCCGTCAGAGTACCAGGTGATATTTATGTTGTTGTCAATGACCTCGTTGTTGGTCCAGTTTTCACGGGATGGAACCATTATTTTGAACTTGTTTTCAAAGCAATGTACTGGAGTGATAGCATCGTGTGGAAGTTCAAAGTGTGGCGATTCTGATTTCATTCTGTTCCATAGGTTGGCATGACCATAGGTGGCGTTACGGAGCAGTGATGATTGCTGTAATCTGAGGCAGGTGGATCTAGCGACGGCTTCTATATGGATATGTAGAGGTTCTATATTTAGCAGCGCTTCTAGTGCTGCAGTAGGTGTCGTTTTCACGGCTCCTGTAATACTTATAAGCGCTAATCTTTGGATTTTTGCAAGCTGTCTTTGTGCAGTTTCAACGTGGCAGCGGGGCCACCATATGAACGCCGCGTACGACAGCATCGGTCTTACTATGGCTGTGTAGATCCACATTAGGTTTTAGGGCTTAAACCCCAGTTTTTTCCGCATGCATTGCGGCACATCCATAGTGTGGCTAGTGCCTTACTTGTTCTGAAGTTTATGTGGAGAATCCAATTTAATTTTGGGTCTAGAATTATTCCTAGTATTTTAACGTAGGGTGAGAGATTGATTACTTTCCCACAGATGGTTGGAGCTTTAAATCCAACTATTTTGGTTTTCCTTGTGAATAGAATGAGTTGGGTTTTGTCTGCATTAATTTCTTGATGATGCTGTGCGCACCATATTTCAATTATGCGAAACGCTGATTGCATTAATTCACAGAGCGTACTGACACAAAAGCCAATTAGTATAATTGTGAGGTCGTCCGCGAAGCTGATTGAGAAATATTTTGATTCATTTACAAGTTTTAACAGGCTGTCTTTTACCATAATGTATAACAGTGGAGGTAGAACGCCACCTTGGGGGCAGCCTTTATGAGTAATAACAGTGAAACTAGTAGAGCCCAGCTTCGCTGAGACGATTCTACTGTTTAGCATAGCGTAGATCCAGCTGGTGGTTGTGTTATCTACACTATGCTCTATGCATGAGTTTGTTATGGAGCAAAATGTCATGTTACTGAAGGCGTTCGATAAATCAACGAGACCTCCCAGTGCAAATTGCTTTTGTTCCAGAGCTTTTTCGACTTGATTAACTATATGGTGTAATGCACTCTCTGCTGATTTACGTGGTTGATATGCGTGTTGGTTGGGGTGTATGGGAAATTGCTGTAAGGCTCCATCCCTCAGATATCTATCAACCAGTTTTTCAAGAGTTTTTAACATAAAGGATGTTAAGCTAATTGGTCTAAAAGATTTTGCTAATGTGTAGATACGTTGACCGAGCTTTGGGATAAATACTACTCTAACTCCTCTCCAGGACTGGGGAATGTGAATGAAGCTAATGCTTGCAATAAACATTTCGTAGATTAAGTCTATGGTAAGATGGAGGCTTTTTTGAAGCATCAATGGTATAATGTTGTCGATTCCAGGTGACTTGAGGGGGACGAACGATTCAATCGCCCACTTTATTCTATCTTTAGATACAATTTTTCTAGCGATTTCTACATCACCTGCAGTAAGGATGTGGTCGGGCTTGTTGGTGGATGGATTCGGGGAGAATGAGGGAGAACAACCAGGGAAGTGGTAGTCAAGCAAGTGTTTGAGAGTAGAGGCGCTATCTTCCGTATATTCCCCAGATGGGAGTTTCAGTGTGCCTATAGCACAGTGTGGGTCTTTCACCAGTGATTTGACGAGATGGGCGGACGCCGATGAGGAACTAATTGAGGAATAAGCTTGTTTTAACTGAAAACGCTGGTTAGTTTTAATAGCTTTATTGTAGTTCTTTTGAGCAATGCGTCTAAGGGCTTTGTTATTTTCATAATTTGGCCGATTGGGTTTGGCTTGGTTAAAGGTTTTTCTTACTTCTTTTCTGAGTTTCTTAATTTCTGTAGTGAAAAAGCTGGCGCCTCTACTAGCTCGAATTATTTTTTCGGGACAGGCAGAGTTGAAACTGTTAGTTATTGCATCGTTCACCGAGTTTGCCACTCTGTCTAAATCTTCTTTGGAATGAATTTCCATTGCGCGTGGTAGTGCTTTGGACATTAACTCATTGAATTTATCCCAGTCAGTGCAGATAGGATTTCTGAATTTTGCGTAACAACGCTGACAGCGTCACCTCTAGCGATATTACTTGTTTTAGAAGTCATCACACATATAGACTGTAGACTGCGTCCAACTTTGCTCTGAAAGAGTTTTTGCCGGGATATCAATCGTTTTAGAAGCTAAGTCTGAAAGTGGGTTTTGACCTAGCTTGCGGTTAAAAAAATTGTTAATGAAAAAAATTGTCACGAAAAAAAATTGTCCACATAGCTACATACTGACTATATATAGGTCCATATAGCTATTAACTAACCATATAGGTATATACAAACAATATATAGATCCATATAGCTATATACTAACTATATACAGGTTCATATAGCTATATAGTAACTGTATATATGTCAATATAGCTGTATACTAACTATATATAGATCCAAATAGCTATATACGAACTATATATATGTCCATATGGCTATATACTAACTATATATAGATCCATACAGCTATATACGAACTATATATAGAATATATACAATATATAGAACCATATATCTATATACTAACTAAATATATCTATATACTACATATATATATATATATATACGTCAATCGAAGAAATCGGATTTGAATTGTTCACGATCAAGAAAAAATCGAGATTACATTAGGTACTCTCACCCATAATTTTAATTCGCTCCGGACATGATTAAGAAGGTTATTTTTGGCGCGGGGGGTCTGATTACACTGTATCGATAAGCAGTTGGAAAGCGGCTCGATTTATATGCGGTTGACAGAGCGCTGCCTTCCTGATTGAATGTTTTCCCACACCCACTTCCTGCGATAATATCTCGCAATCTACGCCTTCGATTGTATTGTTTCTTTTTACGGTCGTGGCCTTGTTTTTTTAGTATCGGAAGACGAGTGGGATTGGCAATACCTTGGTTTGTGCATGACTATGACTCTCCATGAATTTTTACGAACAGAATTTTTCGTGTGTAAAGATAAAAAATCGACTGAATAATTGATTCTTGATAAGACATTTATGAGAAAGTGATAAAGACTATCGACAGTTTCGTTTTACGATTTCTTAAATAGACAGTGCAGCCGAAAAAGCGCCTTTATGTTATTTAAACTAAAAACGTTTCGGACTTCAGCGTACTAGTCACTGAGGTGCCTAAGCCAAGGTTTCATGTGTGGAGGTTACACCGATCGCAATTATTTCACTCGGGACGTATAGACAAAAAAAGACATGGCGCCTATCGGTAACTCAACCTCTATTTTCAACTGAACTGAAATCATTCTACAATTTTGAATGAAAATTTCAGCAAAGTTCAGTGGATTTATGCGATAACTGTTCCAGTTATCGACGTAACCTCCTCATAATAGACCTTGGTCTAAACTTCGTAATTATACTGAGCCTGCTTTATTTTCCATCGCTTAAAAAATATGGGCTAGGAAAGGGTGTGTAACATCCGTATCCGACGTACTAACAGTTTGAAAGCTGTCAGGAAAAAAATGCTCGAGTCACTGACATGTCTGCATATAATCTTAGTAAATAATGTTACCCGACTTAATGACAGGATATTAGGCAATTCCTCGTCGAAACTCGGCCATAAATTCAGTTTAATTGACCGAATACACCGCAATCTACGCTTTTCGGATTATTTATTCGATTTTTTACCCGACACATTGACGACACAAAATGTGAGTTTGCCAATAGAATTGTCATTCCAATTTTAAAGTTACCGTGTCTCATCTCTCTTTCTGTAAAGGAATTCAACTGTAAAACTTCTCTGTATCTGTCTAATATGCATTGCTTCAACCGACGCCTGGATATTCAGAATCTTGCAATGTGATACAGTATTATGGCCCAGCAATTGGGAGCATGGAATTTCTGGTCCGAAATACGATAAGTTAACCTACGTATGTAGCGTAGCAGTAGAACCATCTGGAAATTGGACCAGCGTAGTTGATGTTGTTGGTAATCAACATTCTAACGGAAAGACCTATACGGATATTGAGGTCATCGATATTGTCGTCTCACCAGCGCTTGATAACATTTCCAGTATTCCATCGAATATAGGAAATTTGTTGCCAAAGCTTATTGGTGTTGGTATTTACGGTGAACTGATAACATCAATTACTGCAGACGATGTTAAACAGTTTCCAAATTTAACTTACCTCGCCATTTCTAACACTGGCATTGTTCACCTCGATGGTGATTTATTTAAATACACACCACATGTCCAGGCATTACTTGTGCCAAGCAACAAAATTGTAAGCGTTGGACAAAATTTGCTTAAAAATCTTGACAATTTGAAATTTGTAGACTTTTTGTTAAATTCGTGCTTAAGTTACTACGCATCTACGCCTCAGCAGTTGGAATGGCTGAAAGGTAACCTAACCTTGCGTTGTCCACCAATCGTAACAACAACATCACCACCACCACCGACGCCACCAACTGCACCAAAATCGTCTACTACAGCTACTACATCACCAACTACAGCCACAAGTACTACTGCAACACCAACTACAGTCACAAGTACTACAACACCAGCAACAGCCACAAGTACAACTACAACAACACCATCAACACCAACTGTACCTGTTGAAGATTGCGAAAGCAGTTGCTCACCAAACGAAGATACAAGTGAACTCAAGGATGAACTGATTCGGCAAGGTGCATTGATTCAAAATCTTTTTGAGTTGTTGTCAAATTACCGTGCGGAAATGGACGAGCTGAGGGATGAACTGATCAATCAAGGTGGATTCATTAGAGATCTCTATGGTATTATGTCCGACCACAGTCACAGAATTTTTGAGTTGGAAATGGTCGATGGGGAACAGTGAGAACGGTGATTAGTTTCTTATGTTATCGCCATTAGTTTAGGCTGAATAACTAAATTTATTGCATTTCAATACAAAAATGACAGAATGTGTACTTACCATGACGAAAGTAAAGCGTTGCTTGGACTATACGACCGTTTGGTTGTGTTTTGTAAACTTTTTAACTTAATAAATGGTGGTTCGGT
Organism: Bradysia coprophila; assembly: GCF_014529535.1. NCBI lineage: Eukaryota > Metazoa > Arthropoda > Insecta > Diptera > Sciaridae > Bradysia > Bradysia coprophila. The sequence goes on along the minus strand of NW_023503295.1, from coordinate 2,988,542 downwards.
GGCGCTACATAAAAGTTTCCAGTCATCATAAGCACAGTTTTAGTAATCTTTGTTCACAAAAGATGTAGTGCTATACTTTGATATCCGATTAAGTTCTTCAATCACTCGTTAGATGGCACAAACCGATAAGTGGTAATCACGGAAAAACGAACTTTTTAAATCATTGACCCAGCTGCACCTTATTCACACGAATCCAGTGAACGAAATGGTCTCAAAAGTAGGACTAAAAACAGTGATTACTCTGCAGTTGCCTCTGTGGCCTATAGTTGATTGCTGTCTTCACACATTCGAACTGAAGAGGTTATTACAACATTAAGTTTTGATAGACTCAACGAGTCATGAGAGATAATCAAACTTCGATCCGGTCTATGTCGCGAAGGGAATGAACGGCCAGGTGAACTGTATGAGTCCAATGTCGAGCCGTTTAATCGCTTTCGCTCGGGAGGAAAAACGATTCCGGTAATGAAGCACAGGCAGTCCCTAGTCGCTGTGCCCTTGGTTTCGTAGAATTTTCTTTATGGTAAACTGGCAGTGTCACGCAACAGTTGATTAAATGATGCCTTTCAGAATTGATTACAATGAATCTCTACCAATCGGTCAATGAGTAGTAGTAGTAGTATGTATGTATGTTTATTTCAATGATTCACAGAAGGCTATCGCCTTAAGCTGCGAGCGCACTTACACCGTTTAGCTCTCCGTTTACGTTTTTACAATGGAAAGTGGGAGGAGCTTCCATTGTTCACTCGTAAACGGAGTGCTAAACGGCGTAAGTGCGCTCGCAGCCTTAACACTACCTGTGATGTCGCACATAAATCACGATTTCATAACATGAACTTAACTCTAAACCTTTTCATTCGATTCTTATCTTGTCTTTATACAAACATAGAGAGAGAGAGAGAGAGAGAGGAAGAATAAAAACATCAAAAACAGCAAAAGAGAGCATAAGAGAGTCTAATCATTAATGACAAAAAAACGCTGACACTCATCAGGAAAAGATTCAGATGACATATTCCTCTTCAAATCTAGCGAAAGCGAATTCCACAAAGTGATAGCTTGAACAAAGAAAGAATCCTTCAGTATGGATCTCACAGCGCATGGCACAATCAACGACGGGTTCCGAGCACTACGCGTAAATTTCAAAAGTTCAGCTAAATAGCCAGGTTGCTTACTTATCAGAACACTCCGTAGCACCAAACACATTTTATACTTTCTAAAGTTCGGATATGAGCATCCCAACACAGCTACTTCTTGCGTCGAAATGTGATCTCTCCGCTTTAGCTTGAACGCAAATCGCACACAAGCATTCATCGCTACTTGCAGTGAATGTCTCGAACTGGCATCCATGTCGCACATGACAGAATCACAATAAGTAAAATGCGGAAGAATCAACGTTTTCACTAGCATGCGGCGCTTGTCTAACGGCAAAAACGAGCCGCAACTCCAGAGGCTTCGCAATGCACCATACACCCTTTGCAATATCTGTCTCACTTGATCTGTCCATGTCATCATGTTGTTTATCCATAGTCCCAGTACTCTTGCCTTCCGGAAGTAATGAATTCGATCACCATTTAGCAGAATTGGATTATGAGCAAGAACAGGATCATCAATTTCAATTTCAGATTCAGATATGACAATCGCCATTGACTTTCTCGCATTCAAAATCAGTTTATTTTCTTCAGCCCACTGTCGAATTCTGTTTAAGTCTTCGTTAATCTGGTCCACACCTTCCTTGAATTTAATACAGTCCTGGTGCTTGTATAGTTGAACGTCATCAGCAAACAAATGACACTGACAATGAATAAGGACGTTGGGAAGGTCATTAATGAATAGCGAGAACAGTAGGGGGCCTAGGACCGATCCTTGTGGAACACCTTTATTAGTGTACAGGAACTCCGACAAATAGTTATCAATCATCACCGCCTGACATCTACCAGACAGATAGGATTTAATCAGTTCAGCGGCACTTGCCGAAAAAAAGAATTTTTTCCTCAGCTTATCTAACAGCAGACCATGATGTACTAAGTCAAACGCACTCGAGAAGTCCAACAGCAGCAAAAACGATATGAACTTTTTTCCAACTTTTCCAAGTAGTAGTAGTAGTAGTAGTAGTAGTACATTCGTACGGATTTAAATCTTCTGTTTGTTCCATCTACTTTTCGACCCTTCATTCAACCTACATGTCCAGTACTGACGGCATTGTAATCCGTATTCGAATAGCTGTAGTACCATCCTCAAAGGATTATGAGTTTAATGAAGAAAATACCAACCGAACATTTTCATTGGACAGTGGCAATGAAAGTGTCATAGCCACAGCTTTATTTGGCGCAGTAGCAGTAAAATTCTGAATTGTTTTCTGTGGGTTGTGGAGCCGTGGTGGACGGCCAAGGATTAGGTTGAATAACCTTACGTAAAGCCAGGTTAAGACGCTTTCAATTGCAATGTAAACATTTGCTACGAATAACACCTTAACCTGGCCTTCAAGGAAAATTTAGCCTCAAGCAGATTTGGGTTGAGTTTGTTGATGCGCCATTTCGTACACAATAAAAGTTGTTGTTTACGACCTTACCACACTAAGACTTTATTTGAAACCATCCAGTAGAGCCATCTCTAAATACGGTTTAGGTTGGGTATACGTCAGAGACAACCTTTTAACGATTTAGAAAACATATTTATTGGAGACATTGCAACAAAGCTCGAAATAGTAAAATTCAATAAGAAATAGCGCACCAACCTGCAGAATCTTCCCATTGTGATGAAACCCGACGTTTGTGTAACATTCGAACTTATCATTCAACATCAAATCTGGAATTCTATGACAACTACCACCTTCCTCAACAACGAACGTGATGCAGCGCTCGTTACAGTAATACAAACACAGTCGAACCGTATTTCAAATTATATTACATGACACACAACTCTCTCATTTGTTTAGTTTTTGTTTTGTTTTTTTAAATAATCAACATAGGCACTAAGGGGCCGTTCATAAATTACGTAACGCAAAAATCAACATTTTTCAGACCCCCCCCCCCGGGTCTGTAACGCTAAAAGGGTCAAGTTTGACCCAATTTTGTTAGAACCGTAACGCTTGCCTCATACCCCCCCCTCCCCCCTCTAGCGTTACGTAATTTATGAACGGCCCCTAAGACTAAATCACTAGCTCCGTTGCTTCAGGTTCCGTTCCCAGTCTTGACTAATTTTATTATAAATTCTCATTGTAGCGCGCGCATCCTCAACCGAACAATGCTCACCATCTTGGATGTTAATGCCGAGAACAACACGAGCTAACGCTTTCAGGCTAGGTGTCGAACCGCCACTGACTCGTTTCGCCAGCGGAGCATATTTTGATGTGTCTCGCGTATCTCTGAGAAACCGAAAAACTATTAGAAATTTGATTAAATTGGAGACCAGCAAATGCTGATTCAGTCCTACCTATACGGATGTTTTAGATGTAACACTTTCAGATCGTTGCTGACTGAGTGGCCCACAAGTATACGGCCTTTAAGTAAATTTATAACTTCACGTTGAACGGCACCGAACGGCTCACCGTTATCAATATCTTTGGCTCTGATTCCACTGATGTGTGTTCGATAATCGACAACCTGTGAATGCAGAAACGATCCGTTACTTTTGACCATACTTGCCAAGTACGTGTAGAACAAAGCATAAAACAAAGCTCGGAAAATACATAAGACAAGGGCAACGTTTCCCGTCCACGATGAAATTAGCCGAATGATATAAACGAACTGCAGGAAAAAATCGTTTAATTTCGGCAGGATGTCAAATTGGACGAAAATCGGAATTTTCTCACGGAATGCTTCACTGACAAAGTGAAAGTTCTCAAAATTGAATTAAAGGTTTGGTATGATGCATGCAAAAAACGAGCCGTCAGAACAGTCGGAGCGTTTGCTGCGACTGAGCCCCGTACAAACCCGTATATCTATTGCGTACGTGACCCTAGTGCGTCTGTCACCCTACTTTGACCGTAAGCCTATGCGCCGGTTAAAGTAGTTAAAGTAAAATTATTATGTAATGTGTACATCTTAGAAATTGCGCATAGCGAGTCCGAGGATCCAAATTTTTTTTTTCAACTACATTCTATTCGGCCTTTGATTACCTTCCAAATGAAACAAAAAATACGAAAAACGGATGAAATTTGCTCGAGTTATATGTAAAATACACATAGGGCCCTAGTAACGGCCTTAGTCCGAGGACCCAAATTTAATTTTTTTTTTCAACAACATTCTATTCGGTGTTCGATTATCTTTCAAATGAAACAAAAATTACGAAAAACGGATGAAATTTACTCGAGTTATATGTAAAATACACATAGGGCCCTAGTAACGGCCTTAGTCCGAGGACCCAAATTTAATTTTTTTTTCAACAACATTCTATTCGGTGTTCGATTATCTTTCAAATGAAACAAAAATTACGAAAAACGGATGAAATTTGCTCGAGTTATATGTAAAATACACATAGGGCCCTAGTAACGGCCTTAGTCCGAGGACCCAAATTTAATTTTTTTTTCAACAACATTCTATTCGGCCTTTGATTACCTTCCAAATGAAACAAAAAATACGAAAAACGGATGAAATTTGCTCGAGTTATATGTAAAATACACATAGGGCCCTAGTAACGGCCTTAGTCCGAGGACCCAAATTTAATTTTTTTTTCAACAACATTCTATTCGGTGTTCGATTATCTTTCAAATGAAACAAAAATTACGAAAAACGGATGAAATTTACTCGAGTTATATGTAAAATACACATAGGGCCCTAGTAACGGCCTTAGTCCGAGGACCCAAATTTAATTTTTTTTTTCAACAACATTCTATTCGGTGTTCGATTATCTTTCAAATGAAACAAAAATTACGAAAAACGGATGAAATTTGCTCGAGTTATATGTAAAATACACATAGGGCCCTAGTAACGGCCTTAGTCCGAGGACCCAAATTTAATTTTTTTTTCAACAACATTCTATTCGGTGTTCGATTATCTTTCAAATGAAACAAAAATTACGAAAAACGGATGAAATTTACTCGAGTTATATGTAAAATACACATAGGGCCCTAGTAACGGCCTTAGTCCGAGGACCCAAATTTAATTTTTTTCAACAACATTCTATTCGGCCTTTGATTACCTTCCAAATGAAACAAAAAATACGAAAAACGGATGAAATTTGCTCGAGTTATATGTAAAATACACATAGGGCCCTAGTAACGGCCTTAGTCCGAGGACCCAAATTTAATTTTTTTTTCAACAACATTCTATTCGGTGTTCGATTATCTTTCAAATGAAACAAAAATTACGAAAAACGGATGAAATTTGCTCGAGTTATATGTAAAATACACATAGGGCCCTAGTAACGGCCTTAGTCCGAGGACCCAAATTTAATTTTTTTTTCAACAACATTCTATTCGGTGTTCGATTATCTTTCAAATGAAACAAAAATTACGAAAAACGGATGAAATTTACTCGAGTTATATGTAAAATACACATAGGGCCCTAGTAGCGGCCTTAGTCCGAGGACCCAAATTTAATTTTTTTCAACAACATTCTATTCGGCCTTTGATTACCTTCCAAATGAAACAAAAAATACGAAAAACGGATGAAATTTGCTCGAGTTATATGTAAAATACACATAGGGCCCTAGTAACGGCCTTAGTCCGAGGACCCAAATTTAATTTTTTTTTCAACAACATTCTATTCGGTGTTCGATTATCTTTCAAATGAAACAAAAATTACGTAAAACGGATGAAATTTGCTCGAGTTATATGTAAAATACACATAGGGCCCTAGTAACGGCCTTAGTCCGAGGACCCAAATTTAATTTTTTTTTTCAACAACATTCTATTCGGTGTTCGATTATCTTTCAAATGAAACAAAAATTACGAAAAACGGATGAAATTTGCTCGAGTTATATGTAAAATACACATAGGGCCCTAGTAACGGCCTTAGTCCGAGGACCCAAATTTAATTTTTTTTTCAACCACATTCTATTCGGTGTTCGATTATCTTTCAAATGAAACAAAAATTACGAAAAACGGATGAAATTTGCTCGAGTTATATGTAAAATACACATAGGGCCCTAGTAACGGCCTTAGTCCGAGGACCCAAATTTAATTTTTTTTTCAACAACATTCTATTCGGTGTTCGATTATCTTTCAAATGAAACAAAAATTACGAAAAACGGATGAAATTTGCTCGAGTTATATGTAAAATACACATAGGGCCCTAGTAACGGCCTTAGTCCGAGGACCCAAATTTAATTTTTTTTTCAACAACATTCTATTCGGTGTTCGATTATCTTTCAAATGAAACAAAAATTACGAAAAACGGATGAAATTTGCTCGAGTTATATGTAAAATACACATAGGGCCCTAGTAACGGCCTTAGTCCGAGGACCCAAATTTAATTTTTTTTTTCAACAACATTCTATTCGGTGTTCGATTATCTTTCAAATGAAACAAAAATTACGAAAAACGGATGAAATTTGCTCGAGTTATATGTAAAATACACATAGGGCCCTAGTAACGGCCTTAGTCCGAGGACCCAAATTTAATTTTTTTTTTCAACAACATTCTATTCGGTGTTCGATTATCTTTCAAATGAAACAAAAATTACGAAAAACGGATGAAATTTACTCGAGTTGTATGTAAAATACGCATAGGGCCCTAGTAGCGGCCTTAGTCCGAGGACCCAAATTTAATTTTTTTTCCAACAACATTATTTTCGGCCTTTGATTACCTTCCAAATAACACAAAATTACGAAAAACGGATGAAAGTTACTCGAGTTGTATGTAAAATACGCATAGGGCCCTAGTAGTGGCCTTAGTCCAAGGACCCAAATTTAATTTTTTTTCAACAACATTCTATTCGGCGTTCGATTACCTTCCAAATGACACAAAAATTACGAAAAACGAATGAAATTTACTCGAGTTGTATGTAAAATACACATCGGGCCCTAGTAGCATTTCACTTCTAAGGCCCTAACTCACGGTCCACTCACCCGATTTTAAAAAACTTTTTGTTCCTGGATTGGTATTGACAATACCTATCATTTGCCGTGTCATTTACATTTCCATCGTTTATTTTGCCATAAATATCACCAAAAGACCTTAAATGACTTAGGTGGCCCTAACTCACGATGGGCCGACCCGAATATGCCCATCTTCGAACTTAGCCTCACTATTTTGACTATCTTTCAGGGAAATTTTTTTTTTTTGAAATCGGATTTGATTTACTCAAGATATCGACGTGACAGACAGACGGACAGACGGCCCAAATTTTTATTGCTGATTCGTCATCTATGAACATAGGCAAACACTTTGCCCTTACCGTCTGCTTCGAATTCCATCAATTACACACGGCATCGTAATCCTATAGGCCCCTTCGTACTTCGTACGGGGCTAAAAACAAAGAATTTTATCCAGCTAACGAACCCCAGCCATCTCTAATGGGTGATCTGAGTAGTTGCTTCCAACAAGTTATCGCTTACCCAATGTCAAATTTTTACAGAACAAAGAAAGTAAGGCCAACATCCTCATCTTACCTGTGTTGTCTCATCAGAAATGTCCACAGTTTTCATGTAATTTTGACCAACAAAATTTGGTCGATTACTCGATTGTTGCAATACAGTCATGGGACGCTGATCAAAGTATAAAATTGAAAGCAGAAAAATTCCACTGTAACTGTACAATGAAACCGAAGCGACCGAAACCCCGCTGAAGTAGATAGAAAAAAAACGGATTCAGACAACACTGCAGTCAAGTCTCGATTGTAGCCTAGCCACCTTTTGCTATTACTTCAGAATTTGGGGTAAAAAGCTGAGGTAGTGGCAAACGTAGTTGTAAACGTTTTGCCACTACTTTTGCAACTTTAGCTGAAGTACAGTGATTAAAAGTAGTTGCAAAAGTAGCTGCGAAGCTTTGAGAACTGGCCTTTGTAAGTACTTCAGTAAAAGTAGTGGCAAAAGGCAAAACAATCTATCAACCACTACGTTTGTCACTACTTCTTCACTAGCTTTCTAGCCCAAATCCCGTAGTGGCAAGAAAACGTATCTAGCCTTGACTGCAGTGTTGTTAGATCCCGCAATTACTTTTCGGCTGCGACTGAAATGTGGATAACAGATGTTCAGTGGTTCTAGACATGCGAGGGCGATGCTTAACCAATTTTTCGGGATGATTCTCTATATGTAGCTCCGTCATCGAGTGACAAAATATTAAATTTTCAGAAGTGTTTTACCGTTTGTTCGTTAAAAAATTTCTAGCGCAGATTCATAGACTTGTAAGAGTGGTATCGCCAATTCTTCGGGTGATTTTTTTACTTTGGGAACAAACGGTCTCCGATTTTAATGAATGATAGCTCGTTGGACTCGTCTTTCAATTCTAGGAAACACTTATCTTTCATCGACATGTCAGAGGGTACCGAAAACAGTTTTTCGACAATAACTCAAGAAAAAATTATTTTAAATTGTTGTAATGTTGTACGATTGTCGGCCTTGGAAACACCTAAGGTAGAGTATACGCACTGGCTGGTGCTAGCAGATCCACGAGAGTTACGACTAAAAATATAGTGAATGTTCGGAGAGTCCGCATTCCCTGCAGCTTCGATGTTTCGCGGAACTAAGTATGGGGTGTTGTAGCTGGCCTCACCCACTATCGTCCCACATATAAATGAACCCAGTACTTTTGTGCTGCAAGCTTACAGAAGTCTTAGAAAAAAAGTGGGTGCAAAAATGCAAATTTTTCCTTCTTTCTGAGGGCCCAACTGCCAGAACAGCGTCTGGAACGGTTCTACGTGAGTAATTTTGTATCGTCTACTATTCCTTTAACGTATACGCTTCGCTTTAACTCGAATATAGGTCGTTGGCGTATAGCAAATGACCTCAGGAGTCCGGACCAGTAATTAGTTTTTCAATTGGACCAATATTTGCTACGTGATAGGAGTGTGGAAAAACGATACGATCAAGTGGGAGCAAACGGTTTCCCAATCTTCTGTCACGTAGCAAATATTGGTCCAATTGAAAAACTAATTACTGGTCCGGACTCCTGAGGTCATTTGCTATACGCTAACACTTTATTTGACTAAAATCCTGTAGACGATAAAAAATGATTGCCGTAGTACCGTTCCAGCAGTTGGGCCATCAGAAAAAAGGAAAAAATCTGCATTCTGGCACCAACTTTTTTTCCAGGACTTCTGTAGGCTTGCAGCTCAAAAGTACTGGGTTCATTTATATGTGCAACGATAGTGGGTGAGGCCAGCTTCAACACCCCATACTCAGTTCCGTGGAACATCGAAGCTGCAGAGAAGGCGGACTCTCCGAACATTCACTACATTTTTAGTCGTAACTCTCGTGGATCTACTCGCACCAAGTGGTGCGTATACTCTACCTGTAGGTCTTTCCAGGGCCGACATTCGTACAACATTAAAACAATTTAAAATAATTTTTTCTTGAGTTATTGCCGAAAAACTGTTTTCGGTACCATCTGACATGTCTTCACTTTTGAACGCTTTTCACAGAAAACTATTTTTTTTAAAGAAAAAGTGAAAGATACGTGTTTCTTAGAATTGAAAGACGAATCCAACGAGCTATCACTCATTAAAATCGGAGACCGCTTGTTCCCCAATCACCTGAAGATTTGGCGATATCACTCGTAAGTGGAAGAATGATACATTCAACATTGGTAATTGATTGGAAATGATGAAATTCTGCCTCTTCGTCGTAACATAACCGAGAGCTGGCTCCAACGAGATAAAGCCTACAATTTCGTACGGTGCGACATCCGTTGAGGATACGTTTACAAACTGTTTGTCGTCGTGTGGCAAGAGCATACATGTCCTAATGATGCCGCTGATGGTAACGTAGTCAGGTACAACTGGGAGAGGCTACTTTTTTCGACTCCGCAATTGTCTGTGCATTTTTCAGCAAAGGGCGAATTTCAAAACCATTCGAAACGGGTATCACAATTTCGAAAGTATGCAATTTTCACGGAGACATGCCCACGGGAAATTTTCACAGACCGGTACATGACAAGAGATCTGCTTCGTGCTACATTGATGAGATTGATTTAAGACCATTTTCATCTGGATACTCACACTTTCGCTAGGTTTAACATATTTGTCCATGATAATCTCGCCTTGCTGATTTACAATCGATATTCTAGCTAGCATGTGATCTTTTCCTTGGAATCCAATTCCCACCATTTCACAATCCATTGCGATGTGTTTGGTAAGTTTCAACCCTGTGTTTCAAAAGAGAAGCGCAATTCGTTTAGTGACACAAACATCGAATGGTAGCGCAAAACCGTTTACCTTCTTTGTTTTTCTGTTGCCGTTTACCACCTTTACCGTCAATGTCACCGTTCTGCTTCACTGTTGCTTTTGGAGCGGCCATCGGTTGTACATTCGCCCAATTCGCATTGATTAGACCGCGAACCAGTAGTGGACGGTTATTGCTATTTGTACTTGTTCCGTTGATCAATTGATTCCTTTGTCGATTTTCCATTTTCTTCTTCGATTTCTGTACGCTCATGATAACCATAAACAAATTGTCGGACAGCAATTCAAACAGACTATCTTTCATGTGCTGCGCCAGTGTCCACAAAACATTCGGATAAGCAAATGCAAACAGATTGATGGACAGTACATTAACTAAGATAATTATGACAACGAATACGACACTCTTGTATTCATCGTCCGAACTATCCATTTAATTCCCAATTTCGAGACACTTTTCGTTCACACGTAAATTAACTACAAATTCGATTTCGACACTACACTGGTTGTTTAGTGTTTTGAATTGTATACGTAACCTCAATCGTTGTTTCGGTTTAATGTTGAATCGTAGTTGGTCCGCGTTTTATTGATGAGCAGCGAAAATTTGCGCTCCAGCTGCCTTATGTTTTGGTTTAAATAATCTCCTGGTATCACTTCTGTTGTTGGTACATTTGGAATTATTTAAATTATTCGCAGAGGCCTCAATCGAGGAAAAAATGAAATGAAGTTTTGTGCATTTTTATGTCAAATGCACTGACAACAGCCACACGTTTGAAACGAATTAGAATCCCGCTACGAATTGTCAAATACCGGAATTCGTCTACTTAACAAATTTTTGTTTTTTTTCTTTCAAAACTCACATTTTCTTTCTAAATTAACTTCTGACACTGAAGCGAACAGGAGTGAATTACAACAATGCAAAATGATTTTGTGTTTCTTTTTGTTGATCTTTTGTCGCCCACCAAAATAAGTACGTTATATACGTATAATAACCGCAAATATTGACATTCAGTCATTCACACAATTTACTGTATGTGGCGCTACTAGTAATTTTCCGCCAATAGTGCTCCGTTTGAATTCGTTTTTAGCGGCAACAAAACCTACAACGAGGGATTCTTCTAAAAAACAGAAGACCGAAATCGGACGCATTTTCTATTGGAATTTTTTGCATGTGCCCAGTAAGGTATTCGACCCCAGAAGCCAAAACCACTTTCAAAAAAATTCTTCGAAGCTTTTGTGGCTGGTATGAGGTCATCAAAAAAACCGAAAACCAGCACTTTTCTTACAAACAAGGCATCAGAACAGTCGCAGCGTTTGCTGCGACTTAGCCCCGTACGACCCGTAATCCTGTTTCGTCCGTAACCGTAATACGTCCGTAGCCGTAATACGCCCGGAACCCTAATACGTCTACAACCCTCTAATGCGTCTACAACCCTCTAATGCGTCTGTTACCAAAATGCAAGTCAAGTTGGGCATGGTCAAATTTACTGAAAGTGTGCATTTTTAAAATTGCGCATAGCGCAATTACGAAAGCCCGTACGAAGTACCTCTCAAATAAAACCAACAATTTACGACATTATTTTAGAAAGCCAAATTTTTTTGCCAACTTTCCATTGGGTATTCAATTACCTCTCAAATAAAACAAAAACTAGCAAAATCGGATGAGATTTACTCGATTTATGTGCAAAAAACACTTAGGGCCGAGTAGCGGCCTTAGTCCAAGAGCCCTAATTTGAAACTTTTTTCGTCATCATTCTATTCGGCATTCAATTATCTCTCAAATGAAACAAGATCTAGCAAAATCGGATGAGATTTACTCGATTTATGTGCAAAAAACACTTAGAGCCGAGTAACGACCTTTGAGCCCTCCCAACAAGCCCACGTTGCATCTTACCCAAAAACAATGTTCAGCAACTTTGTTCTACTCGTCAATACCTTTCATTTGATATGTCACAAGTAGCTATTGCGTGCGTATTTCAGTAGATATCGTCGAAAGACTGAAAAACACCTATTGGGCCCTAGCTCTGGAAGGGTCGACCCTACCATGCCCATTTTCGAACTTGACCTTACTTTTGTCGATACCAATCGGGGAAAAAAAGAATTTTGAAAAAAGGTTGTGATTTACTCCAGCTAGAGGGGTCACAGACGGACGGACGGACGGACGGACGGACATTTTTTTTATTGCGGATTCGTCATCTATGAACATAACCAAATGCTTTGCCCTTACTGTCTGCTTCCAATTCAACGTGTTACAAACGGCATATTAATCTTATAAGCCCCCAGTACTTCGTACGGGGCTAAAAATTTCCGCAGTTACACGAGCCGTACAGGGTCGTCTGGGGTGTCATTAGAAAGGTAATTGCATATACTTCATTGGCAAATAAGGTTTTATTGGGTTTAAAATTCATCTACACTGAGATATGTACAGTTGAAGTTTTCAACCGCAAAAAGACTGAAAACTTACACTTTTCTTACAGAAATTTCTCGAGGTACACGGAACGTGCATGGTTGTGTGGGGTGTCATTAGAAAGGTACCTTACTGGGCACATATAAAAAATTCCAATAGAAAATGCGTCCGATTTCGGTTTTCTGTTTTTCAGAAGAATCCCTCCAACCAGGAATTATGTTCCCATTCTGCCGTATTTTGCATAAGGGATTTAGTAAAAAAAATTTAACAAAATAATTCTTTCGTTTAAAATTTTCACTAAGTTTCTTATCAACGAGCGAAGCGACTTGTTGCATAAATAACCATTTCGCAGCGCCGTTGCAGAAACATTATGTTTCTAATCGGACTCGAAAAGTTTTCATTTTTTAAATCGACACAACATTGCCTCTCTAAATTTCAACTAAGGTTGTAGAAGGAAGTTTTTAGAGCATTTTCTTCTGTTTTCACTTTTAGTAAATTTCCCAAGTTTATCGACAAGCTTCTTCGTATACCATTGGACCAAATGTTTCGAATGCAATGATCAGAATACTATTAGTAATCGCGGATCTAGTGCCATGTATACTGATTATGACAAAGAAGTATGTCACCCAATTTTCGGCTGAATTTAAGAGCAATGTACCCTTTGCAAATTGTAGCCTACATTTAGGCGGAACTCTTTTTTTGATGATTTCCCTGAACCAAATTCTTTTTTTTTTTGAAAAAGTAAAACCAAGGCCTATTAATAGAACAAAATGACAAATGAAAATACGAATGGAGAACGAAATGTGTTGAATGTGTGTGTGTAGTTTTCGTGTACAGATAGCAACGTAACTTGAATTTGACATAATTCAAGTTACCTTATTTATACGCGAAGGTTTTAAAATTCGCAGTAAATAATTGAAGTTTGTTTAATAAAATCATTTGAATTGGATGATTTGCAGTCAGAATTGATGCATTGAACTATATTATAAATGGTATAGTATTTTCGATGCATTTTAAGACATGAAAACATTAAATTAAATTAAATATTTCACACATAAAATGTCACCGGATATATGTTCATGAAGCAAGTACGATTGTCATGTTTAAAAAAGAAAAGACCATTTTTGTCAGTGGTGTGTGTGAGATGATTTTTCATTTCGGCTTATAAATACTCTAGGTACCTCTATGGTAAAACCATTAAAGCACGCAAAAATGTGTTACTTTTAAAGGAAAAATTGGTTTTTCATATTAGGGATGAAAACTGTGTGGAACTGTACTTGTGTCACTATATTCAAATATTTTGTTTTCGTCACAAAGCGACAGCTATCGAGTTCCTGACAAGGCTCTCTGTTGTAAACGAAATCAACATGAAAAGCTCGATTTTAATTTTTATACAACGTTTTGTCTACGAAAAATGATTACAGGTGGCGCGTTGCTACGGAGCTTGTACATCCGCTTGATCATGAAAGACTATTATGTACCAGATGTCTCTGAAATACGTACAAATTTAAAGATGCGAAATGAAACGAAATGCTTGTAAAGGTAGATATACACATAGTAATCTTGATAAAGCAGTTTGTATACATTACATTCTGTACGATAGGTGAAAATGCCAAAACTCAACATGGAAACGGAAAGGATAATCATGAACCAGATCTTTTGTTTACAATATATGCTCTACAGTGTACATATCAGAAGTGCGCTATGCGCAATTTGTAAGATGTACAGATTTCATGCAAAAGGCTTACGGGCAAAGTATGGGGACATACACACTAGGATCTCGTACGCAATAGATATACGGGTTGGTATACGGGGCTCAGTCGCAGCAAACGCTCCGACTGTTCTGATGGCTCTAAGTTCTTCTCTAAGTTTTTCTAATGTCAATCAGAGAAATGATAAGTTGGTACGCCTGTGGCGAGATAGAGGGAGCATGTCGAAAAAATTGGCACCTCTTTTGAAAGAATTCGTATGTAATTCTCTCCCATACCATACACAATTTTTACCTCAGATTCCTTCGGCATACCAACTTATCATTTCTCTGATGTCAGTGCTCTATTTTTTTATGAGCCAACTTCACAGCAATGACATTTCTTGGATATTTTACCAGAGTGGAGTTAATCACCTGAAACAAATTGTGGCGCCTCTTCAGGCCAACTGACGTTTCCTCTTTTGATTTTTGAAATATTTGAAAAAGGATGTCTTCACTTAGGGGAGAAATCGGAAATTCGCCCATTATTGTTAAACAAATAAAACTCTTTCTTCCTTACCACAAAATCGAGATAGAAACACAAGGGTGCAGTCACGCCGACTTCCATTGGACTCCTTGGGCACAAAGCTAATTTTAGGCAACCAATAATAATAATAATTTGATATCTCATTGAGGGCATCTGCCGGAAGATAACCATAGAAGTCGGCGGGCCTGCAACTCTGCAGTTTTTGTTAGATTTCATTATATTTTTCATAACAACAATCAAAATTTTATAATTTCTAACATTTATAATATGGATCATCTAACTTTTTTCATAATTTCTTTTTACATGCCAGTTAAAGGTTACGTGCCAAGACCAAAAACTGTGAAGGGTCACGTGAACTATAATGCTCAGGTGGCATACATTTCACCAATTTCACCAATAACTTACAAATTTGGTGAATTGTGCAGAAGTTTTTTCAATTGTATTTTTGCATCGAATAAACTGGATTCGCGTGACCTTCACACGTTTTACGGCCTCGGAGAAAACGCGTTTAAAATCCTAGGTCATGTAAAATTTTGGACTCATTTGCGTGCAAATTATTGTTTAGACTTATCGAAACATTGCAAGGTATATCAACATACCGAAGGTAACGCAGAAATAGCAAGAAATACGGACTCCATAAGTTTCGGGTGAATATAAGATTTGTTATGTTGCAACCGTGAAGTTTAACCTAATAAAGTATTGAGCAAAGTATATAAACACTGAAGGTAATGCAAATCCACAGTTACTCACGGATCCAAACTTTCAGGGTGTTTATATACTTTGGTATTGAGTTTGTGATTATGCTACAACATAACAAAATGAATTAGTGACTAGAACTGTATTCGACCCTAGAAGCCGAAACCACTTTCAAAAACATAGCTAACGCCGACCCGTACGAAACACCTATTCGTATCAAAAGCATTTAATGTGAAACTCTTCATTTCTCTTACTTCATTTTCTTCTCTGCTGAAAAACTATTCTCCCTTTAAAATCACTTACATTATCCACTCTTTGCCTTGTTATCATATACAATTAAATTGCCGGAGGCAATATAGACAGCCCCGTACGAAGACAAATTTCATAAATTCCTATTTAAACAGCTATATACCGCTATATTTACCTATATTTCACTGTAAATAAACATTTCACAGATAAATATATGCTATTATATAGCTCTATATGCCTGTATATAGCTCAATATAGCTGTATATAGGTATATATAGATGTCCGTATATGGAATCCCTGAAACCCCACACACATAAAAAATTATTTCCATGTTAACAGAAACTCTCTAAGTACCATTTTTCCCACTTTATATCGTTTTACTAAAATCCAATATGGTCGCCGGCAGCCATTTTGTTAGGAGACCGGAAATAGTACCGACGCTTTACATTCGTTAATACCTTTCAAACAAAAAAAAATTCATGAAATTCGGTCAAAATTTACTCGAGATATTGACAAAATACTCCACGTTCACTGTACGGCCGAGTAGCCAGATAAGAGCTCACTCCAAGAGACCTAGCTCACGCTCCGGAGAACATAATTTCATGAACTTTTTTTCCCCTGATTGGTACGGTCGATACCTATCTAATAAAGCTAAAACAGACGAAATATGTTCAAATGTGGCCGACCTACAAGCAAAAACTGCTTGCCGCCCTGTGCCTGTTCCACACCAAGGGGTCTAACTCACGAGTCGGTCATCCGATTTCCATAAACTTTTTTTTGTCGATCGGTATTGTAAATACCTTTTATTTGACGTATCACTTACAAGTTTAACGTTTAAATGTCCGGAGATATCTTCGAAAAACCGTAAAGCACTTATTGGGCCACAGCTCGGGAGGGGTCGATCCAAAATCACTCATCTTCGAACTTAGCCTGTCTTTTGACATTACCAAACGGGAAAAAAAAGAATTTTCAAAATCGAATGCGTTTTACTCAAGTTATCGTGCAGACAGACAGACGGACAGACGGACAGACGGACATTTTTTTTTTCGCGGATTTGGCATCTCTAGACAACCACAATAGGTTTCCCCTTACTCAGGGAGTCCAATTCGACGTGTTACAAACGTATGCGTAAACCTATAAGACCCCAGTACTTCGTACGGGTCTAAAAATTCTTCGCAGCTTGTGTGGCTAGCGAGAGGTCATCAAAAACCGAAAACTTGCACTTTTCTTACAAAAATTTCTCCAGTTACGCGAGCCGTACAGGGTCGTGTGAGGTGTCATTAGAAAGGTAATCACATGTACTATTGAGCCGAATAGCGACTTATTGGGTTTAAAATTCATCGACACTGAAATGTGTGCAGTTGAAGTTTTCAACCGAAGACTTACACTGTTCTTACTGAAATTTCTCGAGGCACACAAAACGTACATGGTCGTGTAGGGTGTCATTTGAAAGGTAATTTAATGTGCTTTTGGATCAAATGGGTCTTATGTGGTTTGGATGCATCTATGATGAAATATCCAAACATTTCAACTTCGATTTCATCGTAGATGCATCCAAACCACACAAACTTCGAAGAATTTTTTTGAAAGTGGTTTCGGCTTCTAGGGTCGAATACCTTTCTAGGCACATATAAAAAAGTCCACTGGAAAATGCGTCCGATTTCGGTAGGCTGTTTTTCAAAAGAATCCCTCCACATGAAAATAGGGGCGCGGTGTTCTTGTGGATTTGCGTTACATTCAGTATGTTTATTTACCTTGGAAACAAAGTAGATCCAAGCAATGCGACGTAATTAATACTAATTGGATGATTACATTGTTTTGATTAGACCAACTGAAATGTGACTAATATGATAAAATGCGGATGTGTTCCTTAGTACCTTCTGCTCTTTTTATAAATTCTCGTTTTTATTTTTGTAATTTTTAATTTTTTTTTTATTTAAATTATTGTAAGTTTTGTTTGTTTAGTGTTTTCTTAATTTAATTTTTCTTTTAAATTATTTTTATTTATTCGGAGGTAATAAGATCTATCGCATCCTTCAACAATAAATTGGTCCATTTATACATTTAGTTTCGTTAAATTTATTTTCTCTCTTTAAATTGCTAATCATTTACGATCTAAGAAGTAATTATGCTACGTTACAAGTCGTCATATAAACTATCAATTTGAAATTGTTATATTGTTGGACTGTGTGGGTGTGTATGCGCTTATAATATTTTTATGTTAGGCAAATACAATTAAAGTGTAAAAGCACTAAATGTAATGCAAACGCTCAGTTATGTCAAGGCTGAAAACTTTGGGGAGGTCCCTACTTTCACGTGAATTTATCGTCATGTTGCACACATATTTTATTCGTTTGCGTCAAGTTGCAGCAAGTGGTTAGGTGAATTCGATTCCATTGATTCCATACAAACTTAGCAGGTGCAACAACACTTCACAAGAAAATATGATGATAGCAACATTACAAAAATAAATTCACCTGAAAGTCGGGATCCGTAATTTCTCTTACTTACTGAGGGTTCACATTACCTTCATCAGTGTTTATATTCTTTGAATACAGTGCCATGCTAACAAAAAAAAATCAAAAATTTAATTTCAATTACGCCTGAAAATTCCTTGAAAAATGCAAAGAATTTTCAGAACTTCCGGCAAGTTTACATTTTGACAGTTGATGTAACGGCGTAGATTTTTTTCGTGTCATTTCCCAACGACATTGTGAGAATGTTGCTATTTGGGCCGAAAACCGTAATTCTTGAAACCAAAAAGATAAAATGATAAATCAGATGAGTGAAATTCAACAACCCATCCCAGAGGTGTTTTCAAAGCATCGTTCTGGGTCCCGTTTCCTAACCTGTGTGTAATTTGATGTTAATATAGCAACCAATTTTGTGTATATTAAAAATGTGAATGCAGAGAAAACACTCGGCATTTAATAACTTCTTCATAATAAATTTTGTTGAATTAGAGAGGGTAAATTATTACAATAGAAGGGGCCATCCATAAAGGACAATTGTTAACACTCTCCTCACGTTTCGTAATTTTATTTTTCAATATAAAAAGCACAAATTTTAGACACACTCTCCCCACCTCAAG
The DNA here is from genome assembly GCF_014529535.1 of Bradysia coprophila. NCBI lineage: Eukaryota > Metazoa > Arthropoda > Insecta > Diptera > Sciaridae > Bradysia > Bradysia coprophila. The sequence goes on along the minus strand of NW_023503295.1, from coordinate 2,969,591 downwards.
TTAGTGTGTACTTAATGGATGACCCCTAAGTTGAATCATGTCCGGAGCGATAGCGGAGGACTTGACGCAGTCTAACTTCCAAAAAAAGAACGAAGAAATTTTTTTGAGACGCGGCAACTATATATAGGCGAGAATTTAAGTTTCTTTCCTTTGGTCTGTATCACCACAAATCCTATTCTATCTTATTCGCGCTTCAAATACGAGCAAAACGAGCTATCACTCGACTATGTAACTTTAAAATTGCCGGAGATACATCGTTTTGAAGTTGGTCATTTTGATAGAAAATGCACCAAATTAACGTTTTCCAAACAATCAAAATCTTTCAACTTACTCTGTATGTTTCTATCTATCTGTCTATCTATCTGTCTATCTGTCTATCTGTCTATCTGTCTATCTATCGACGGTCGATCTCGGAAACTAGTCAGCCAATCTCCATGAAATTTTGCAGGAACCTCAGGGTGGGCATAAAAATGAAAATGTGATACGCCATTACCCCAGGAAAAACCAGAATTTTGTTTTATTGGCCTCGAAGTGGTTTCTGAGTGTGGTTTTCGAGGGTCGGGAACGCGTTTTCGGCTGTAGCTTAGCTGTATTGAAACCTACAGAGGCGTGTGACCCATCAAATGAAAGGTATTCGTAACACGATTCGAACAAAAAAATAATTAAAACGAGCCGTCAGAACAGTCGGAGCGTTTGCTGCGACTGAGCCCCGTACAAACCCGTACATCTATTGCGCACGTGACCCTACTTCGTCCGTCGCCCTACTCTTACCGTAAGCCTATTGCGCCCGTAAACGTCGTAAAATTCTTATGCAATGTGTACGTCTTAAAAATTGCGCATAGCGCAATTACGAAGCCCCGTACGACGTTCCTTTCAAAAGTAACACAAACTACACTTCCCACTGATCAGTGATTTTGGAATTATCATTTTCACCTATTTATATTGATTTTACAAAAATCCAAAATGGCGGCCGACGGCCATTTTGTTAGGAGGTGGAAAGTACAACGGCTGCTTTACATTCGTTAGTACCTTTCAAACAAAAAAAAATTCATGAAATTCGGTTAAATTTTACTCGAGATATTAACAAAAAACACCACCTTCACTGTACGGCCGAGTAGCCACATATAAGCTCACTCCAAGAGACCTAGCTCACGCTCCGGTAAACCGAATTTCATAAACGTTTTTTTTCCCTGATTGGTACGGTCAATACCTATCTAATAAATCAAAATCCATCTAAATCCGTTCAAATTTGACTAACCTACAAGCAAAAACGGATTGCCGCCCTGTACCTAGTTCACACCAAGGGGTCTAACTCACGAGTCGGTCATCCAATTTCCATAAACTTTTTTTTTGTGGATAGGTATTGTAAATACCTTTCATTTGATGTATCACTTACAAGTGTAGCCTTTAAATGGCCAGAGAAATCTTTGGAAAACGTTAAAGCACTTATGGGGCCCCAGCTCTGGAGGGGTCGACCCAAAATCGCCCATCTTCGAACTTAGCCTCACTATTTCAACTACCTTTCAGGGAAAAAAAAAATTTTTGAAATCGGATTTGATTTACTCAAGATATCGACGTGACAGACGGACAGACGGACAGACGGACAGACGGACAGAAGGACAGACGGACAGACGGACAGACGGACAGACAAAATTTTTATTGCGGATTCGTTATCTATGAACATAGGCAAACACTTTGCCCTTACCGTCTGCTTCGAATTCCATCAATTACACACGGCATCGTAATCCTATAAGCCCCTTCGTACTTCGTACGGGGCTAAAAATCGGGCAGATTCGTTTGAGCTAGAGTGATTAGAGTGACCAAATTTTGAGCTACTCGAGCGTAGGATGAAAGGACTAATATTTTTGCGATTATGAGAGATAGAGAGTTACTTTCTTCGGCAAAGTCTCAGAGTTTTACGAGTAGAACAGAGGGGCATATGTGAAAAATGTCGAAAGTTGGAAATGGGTGGGTCAATTAGGGTTTTAGAGGTATTTCTTGAATGGTGACAGATAGAGAGTTACTTTCGTCAAATTTTCGATTTTCGTCAAATTTTCGAATTTCGTCAAATTTCGTCAAATTCTCGAATTTCGTTAAATTTTCGAATTTCGTCAAATTTTCGAATTTCGTCAAATTTCGTCAAATTTTCGAATTTAGTCAAATTTTCGAATTTCGTCAAATTTTCGAATTTCGAATTTTGTCAAATTTCGTCAAATTTTCGAATTTCGTTAAATTTCGTCAAATTTTCGAATTTCGTCAAATTTTGTCAAATTTTCGAATTTCGTCAAATTTCGTCAAATTTTCGAATTTAGTCAAATTTTTGAATTTCGTCAAATTTTCGATTTTCGTAAAATTTTTGAATTAAAACTGTAAACTGTTATAAAAAGCAGTGTTGACTACACTTCTAAAACGACTGATATCCCAACAAAAATCTCTTCGAGAAAAGTGTGACGCAGTCTTTCAAATACAATTTCTAAAATGAATGATATCGCTAGAGTTGACGCTTTCAGCTTCGTTACGCAAAAATTAAATTTTACACCCAATTAGTTCAAACAAGCTGGCTTAGGTTTTCTCATCATCTGCCAAATAATTTAAAAAAAAAAGTTTTGACTGGAAACAACCAAAATTTTACCAAAAAAATCTGCGTCGCATGTGGCAGATGAATTTTCTTGCTGGTCTGTTCCTGAACATTTGCCACTTTGCGACGCAGATTTTTTTGGTAAAATTTTGGTTGTTTCCAGTCAAAAATTTTTTTTGTAAAAGTTATTTGGCAGATGATGAGAAAACCTAAGCCAGCTTGTTTGAACTAATTGGGTGTAAAATTTAATTTTTGCGTAACGAAGCTGAAAGCGTCAACTCTAGCGATATCATTCATTTTAGAAATTGTATTTCAAAGACTGCGTCACACTTTTCTCGAAGAGATTTTTGTTGGGATGTTTCAAATTTCAGTAACGAACCGTTGTCGCTACCAAATATTGCTTCTCGAAATTTTGTCTCAACAATAACGATATTAACCCCCGTTTAAATTCTGTGCCGTCAGCCATTAAATGTGAGAAACTGAGCTTTATGATGGTTAGAACGGGAAATGTGTTCCAACAATTTACACATTTTCCATTCATCTCTCGTATAGCGAGGTAAACAGAAATTGTAACTTATTTCAAATGCTTTCTTAATAAGAAAATTACTTAGTTTTGCCTTAATTGCACTTCAATGAACTATCCAAATTGGTAGTAAGTGTATGTGGGTGTCGTAAGCGTTACAGTGGCCATATCGCAATTAAACCCAGTACCCCAGAATAAATTAAACGATTTTGATACACGAAATTAGTTTTCATTTCTTATAAAGCAAAAAGAGGAATTACTCCCTGTGGCTTATTAATAGTTTTGTTACAAAGCTTGTTATTGTGACTTTAATTCTAAAAAGTCAGAAAAATTCTCAAAGCAAATTTCAGAATTTTTCCGAATTAAAATTCCCAATAATAAGCCCTGCTCTGTCACTCTCTAAATAATTCGTATAGTTTGATGTTTACATAAAATTCGAAGTTGTTTTTCTTTAATATAGTTGCTCTCGTCCATTGTACCTTTCTTTGTGCCTCACCATATAAAACAGAACTTGGTAAATAAAACTTTTCGCATAATCTTTCAAGCTCTTAATGTCGTCAAGAAAGTTTCTGATGGAAATGATATTCATTCGCTGGAAGTTAACAACAAAAATAATGTCAAAAAAGTAAACATTTTATGGCGGAAAACTCTTTTGTCGCTCTAGTTATACATCTTTCAAATAAATTGATGATTTTTTCCGTAATTTATTCTCTTTGATGCATTTTCTTTAGAGAAAAACGGGACATTGACAAATGCTGTGAGTGGCAGCCCTAGCAAAACGTTTCTTTAAGAGGCACCAATAAATAAAGATTTATTTGTGGCAGTTTCAACTGGAGACCACTTAAAACATTACCTAGAGTCGACCACCAGATAGATGGAATAAAGAGAATCAGTCAAAAAACCCTTAAAGGGTAAATGTGACGCAAGTCCTTTATCTTACTTATAAAATAACTGATATCGCTGAGGGTGACGCATTGTGCGTCGTACGCAAAAGTTTTATCGACAAAAAATTGACCAAAAAAATTTGTGAAAGAAAGTTTTACAAAAAGAAATTTGCGTCACAAATGGCAGATGATTGTGTTTTCTTCCGTTTGAATTCTTTCAGTACATTTTTTAACCATTTTCCTAACAATAGGTTCCTCAACAACTGTGACGCAAATTTCTTGTTGTAAAATGTTCTTTCACAAATTTTTTGAGTCAATTCTTTGTTGATAAAATTTTTGCGTAATACGCACAATGCGTCACCCTCAGCGATATATCAGTTATTTTGTAAGTAAGATAAAGGACTTGCGTCACATTTACCCTTTAAGGGTTTACTGACTGATATCACCACTTTTGTAAGTAAGTCTTTTCGACAACATCAAAAAACCTTATGGAAGTTAAAAATTCTAGAGAAATCAGTCTGAATCCCAAAATTTAGGAACCAACCTTGGAACAACTCACTTATATCGAAAATAACCCAAATCCCTTGAAAAATCCGGTGGCAGTTAGGTAGTGCCGGAGAAATAATCTTTAATCCCAAAATTTAGGAACCAACCTTAGACACCTCACTTATATCGAAAATAACCCAAATCCATGGAAAAATCCGATGGAAGTTAGGAAGTGCTAGAGGAATCATCTGTCATCCCAAAATTTAGGAACCAACCTTGGAACACCTCACTCATGTCGAAAATAACCCAAATCCATCGAGAAATCCGATGGAAGTTAGGAAGTGCCAGAGGAATCGTCCCAAAGTTTAGGAACCGACCTAGTGGAAGTTAATACTTAATGATCACAACAATTTCCAACAAGAAACACATCCAAAAACAACACAACCTTTCACCACATTACCATCCATATCATGCAACAAAATATACAACTCACACACACATACAAATTGGCTTTTATATGACATTTGTATAGAGACTTTGGAGAGCTCTAGCTCCCAAGATATGGATTTTTTCAAACTTTTGAAAATTCCATTCTTATTTTTGGGCTATTATTAGCCTATAACTAAAATTTCAGGAAAATCTATAGAAACGTTTAGGAGTTGCTGGATCCACTTTTCCATAGGAACTAATTAACGTAGGCGATTTCAGTTATCTGAAAAAAAAACGAGATTTTGCATATTTTCATACAAAAATCAATATTTCGAAGTTCAATATCTCGGCCAATTTTGCAGCTGCAGTAACATGTGGCAGCTCGTTGAACTCGTATGGATTCCTAGATTAGAGGTGAGTGGGCATACCTAATTTTTATGCCCGCCCTGCCCAAAGCCCAATAATTTAAAAAAAGCATGCCCAACGCGCAGCCCATGCCCAAGAATCTTAAAAAGCATGCCCACTGCCCAGCCCATGCCCAAGGCCCACATAGGAAATTTTCGCTAAAAATGTGAAAATTGTCAATCTGAGGCGAAACCGATGTTGACAGCACAGTTGGAAACACGATTTTATGTGCGATAGCTGTTTTAAAATTCCTTGAATGAATATTACATCGTACGGAAAGTCTAGACTGCACTTAAGACTTAAGTTTGTGGGATCACACATTTTTGAAAAGTGCCCATGCTGCGCCCTATGCCCACGAAATTGTAAAGTGCCCATGCCCATGTCCCGTGGGCATGCCCATGGGCGTGGGCAGCCCACTTTTATGCGCAGCATCCTAGATTTGAGATATCCTAGTTTGGGGGTCGTTAGAGTTAAGGGGGAGAAGTCAAAAAGTTGCTGTAAATATACTCTGCCGTCCCCATTTTTTTTTTAACATTTTTGGTAGTGGACTTGTGTCACACCCGCTTACTAACGTGCGGGCATGATTGCAGGCAGAAATTGGCAACAAGTCTGTCCTAATTTGCATAACGGACTTAACTTTTTTCTGAACAATAGGCATTCTTTTGTTCTAAAAAAAATTGTCCTAAATTACAGCAGAAGTGGCAACATATTGTTCTGAATGGAAGAGAATTGGGGAGGCCTTCGTCCAGCAGTGGATAGAAACAGACTGAAAAGTAAGAAGAAGAAGTAGTGAGAAAAGTGAGCAATTTATGAAAATTTCGGTGAATTGCTGACTTTCCTAAGAGCTGGTCACCAAAACTATTTTTTTTAAAGCTAACACATGCGTGGTCGTTATTGTGGTAGTAAATTTTTCAAAAAGGATTCTGATGAAAAGATATCAAAAATGAAATGTGAGACACACAAAGGTAGGCTACAATTTTAGCTAAGCAACGATGTCTCTTGGCAAAATTGCAGTTTATAGTACAAACCCCGATTAAGGCGAAAGTGGGTGGGTCGATAGGGGAAGGTCCCCTGATTACAAAATAACAAGAATTTTGGCGCGGAAGCCCCTCCTCGAGGCGCCAGGCCCGTTCAAAGTTTTCATATTTTTTCAAATTTTCACGCTTTTTTGGCGAAATTTTTAAAGACATGTCTTCTGATGACAAAGCAACAAGAATTGTGACGCGAAAACCCCTCCCCGAGGCGCCAGGGCACTCTAAAGTTTTCAAATTTTTTACATTTTTCGTTTTTTCTTATCGAAATTATTAGAGGCAGGTAGGTCCCCTGACGACAAAATAATAAGAATCGAGACGCAGATACGAATTCCGGACCAGGACTCACAAAAGTAAAGTTAATTATTTGTATAGGCTCTATGTAGTCGTCGGCACTTCGTACAAGGAAAATGAAGTTATGTTGAAACGCGCAGTGTAGTCGTCGACATTTCGTACAAGGAACATGAAGTTATGTTGAAGCGCGCAGTGTAGTCGTCGGCATTTCGTACAAGGAGCATGAAGTTATGTTGAAGTGCGCAGTGTAGTCGTCGGCATTTCGTACAAGGAACATAAAGTTGTGCTGTTGTGTGATGGGGTCATCTAGTATTGATTTCGTCTAAAAAGCGTGAAAATTTTAAAGAATATGAAAACTTTGGAGTGCCCTGGCGCCTCGATGAGGGGTTTTCGCGTCACAATTCTTGTTGCTTTGTCATCAGGGGACGTGTCTTTAATAATTTCGTCAAAAAAGAAAGCGTGAAAATTTGAAAAAATATGAAAACTTTGGAGGGCCCTGGTGTCTCGGGGAGGGGCTTCCGCGCCCAAATTCTTGTTGTTTTGTCATCAGGGTACCTCCCCCTTTCGATCCCACCAACTTTTGTCCCAATCGGGTTTTGTACTATAAACTGCAGTTTAGCCTGTCTCTTAAATAACCAAGAGACATCAAACGTGTGCAAGTACAACACAAACATGAATATCCGTCTTCACTATTATCTCTCACATTATTTATATTGTGTTACTGCCAGTTGCGGAAATCTCTACACGTATTCTTGTGCTATGCGTAGCAAAACATCAACATCCCGTTCCAGAACACCAATCTTCTTCAAAGTCAATTCCAGCAATTTCTATTAATTTTTTTTACAAATATTTACCCTAATTATTAGCATGAGCTGTCATTTATACCACCTCCTGATTGCATATGCCGTGATTGTTTCTTAAATTATTCCAGCATAAAATCGTCAAAATTTGGAATAACTTTAACCGTTGTCGTAACCGCAAGCGACGAACGAATACGCGTATGGAAAAACATTAAAAACCAAGCTCCAAGAATCGAAATTACTTATGCAAAATCGGTTGAATCAAGAATTCAATTTAAATAATGGAACAACACACACAGAGATGATATTCAAATTTCTCGTGCGAAAATATAAATCAAAAAAATTTCAATAAAAACACGAAACGAATTTCAAATTATTCTGAATTTCAAAATAAAAGTTTCGGTTATCATTTTGGGCAATCAAAAACGTATAACTTTTTTTTGTTGTGTTCGTCGCGTTCATGGTGATATAATACGACAGACACCTTTTTATGGCTTTCACGTCACTCGTTTCCTTGCATAGAAAGTGAAAAAAAAACTTTTTTTGTCGGTTTTTTATAGAAGTTTAAAAAACAGGTAAAATATCACCATATAGAACTGAATCAATGGCTTCAATACAATGCTTGTCATGTCTGCTTTAGAAGATAATAAAGTACGTTCAAGTGCGTGTTCCAATTAACATGTTTTACGTGGAAATGTCGATTCAAAAAAAAAAAAAATTGAAAACTTCTGGAAAGCTTAATAAAAGTTTGTATTCTCACAGCTTGACATTGTGAGACCTGTGGGGCTATCCGTTAATCGTTCGTTTCATCCGTTCAGTGGGACAGCGAGCTGAGGGCTCGAATATTCATTAAAGGGATAAAATAAGGGTATTCCGAGTTTCAAGTTTATATCGAGTACATCCCGTATAGCGAGTATAATTCGTACAGAAAACTAATTACATTTGTGTAACGCACGATCCCACGAGTCCGACGAATAATTACATTTTGCAATCGGATCAATAGATCTGTTCCAAGTGCAACATCGAAATGTCAAACGTCATCCACAAACAACATAACCAAACAAAATGTTTTGTCGACAAAACTTATGGAAAAGCGTTGAGGTTATGGCTCTGTGGATGACGTTTGACAGTAAACTGCACTTTGCACCTGTACCTGCACCTGTACTTTGGAACTCATGTTTTCAAAGTCTTATCACTCGGCAGATATTGGGTCCGGTTGAAAAACTAATTCATACGCTACATTCAAACATGACATTTTGTTTGAGGAAAATTGAAAATTTAATTTCTCTGCGACAGTTGTTATTTATGCGAACTAAACTAGATATACTCAAATATAAACTGAAGACTTTGTATACCCTTAAGAGTGATATCGCGAAATCTTCGAACAACTTTGGGACAAGGGGTCACGGATATTATTGACTTATAGCTCATTCGATTCGTTGAACTGTTGCGAGTAAAACGTGGTACTACGTTTGGTGTCATATATTTTGTTGTCGACGTTTGAGGTCATGAAGTAAGGATCTGCCAAAAGGGGCCCAAAATCGTTTTCTCGCGATTAGTCGAGTAAAACCATTTTGGGGAAAATTTTTTAGCCCCGTACGAAGTACAAAGGGGCTTATAGGATTACGATGCCGTGTGTAATTGATGGAATTCGAAGCAGATGGTAAGGGCAAAGTGTTTGCCTATGTTCATAGATGACGAATCCGCAATAAAATTTTTGTCTGTCCGTCTGTCCGTCACGTCGATATCTTGAGTAAATCAAATCCGATTTCAAAATTTTTTTTCCCCTAAAAGATAGTCAAAATAGTGAGGCTAAGTTCGAAGATGGGCATATTTAGGTCGGCCCTTCGTGAGTTAGGGCCGCCTAAGTGGTTTAAGGTCTTTTGGGGATATTTGCGTCAAAAAAAAACGTTGGAAATGTAAATGAAACGGCAAAAGATAGGTAATGTTGATACCGATCCAGGAAAAAAAAGTTTATTAAAATGTGAATGGCCCGTGAGTTAGGGCCCTAGAAGTGAAAGGCTACTCGGCCCTAAGTGTATTTTGCATATAACTCGAGTAAATTTCATCCTTTTTTCGTGATTTTTGTTTCATTTGAAAGGTAATCGAAGCCCGAATATAATGTGGCGAAGAACGTTTTAAATTTGGGTCCTTGGACTGAGGCCACTCCTCGGCCCTAAGTGTATTTTGCATATATCTCGAGTAAATCTCATCCAATTTTGCTAATTTTTGTCTTATATGAAAGGTAATTGAATACCGAATAGAATGTGGTGAGAAAAATGTTTGAAAATTAGGTCCTTGGACTGAGGCCTCTCCACGGCCCTAAGTGTATTTTGCATATAACTCGAGTAAATTTGATCCGATTTTCCTAATTTTTGTTTCATTTGAAAAGTAATCGAACATCGAATATAATGTTGTTGAAAAAAAATTAAATTTGGGTCCTTGGACTAAGGCCGCTACTCGGCCCTAAGTGTATTTTGCATATAACTCGAGTAAATTTCATCCGTTTTTCCTAAATTTTGTTTCATTTAAAAGGTAATTGAACATCGAATAGAATGTTGTTGAAAAAAAAATTAAAATTTGGGTCCTTGGACTAAGGCCTCTCCACGGCCCTAAGTGTGTTTTGCATATAACTCGAGTAAATTTCATCCATTTTTCCTAAATTTTGTTTCATTTGAAAGGTAATCGAACACCAAATAGAATGTTGTTGAAAAAAAAAATGGGTCCTTGGACTAAGCCCGCTACACGGCCCTAAGTGTATTTTGCATATATCTCGAGTAAATTTCATCCGATTTTCCTAATTTTTGTTTCATTTGGAAGGTAATCGAAGGCCGAATATAATGATGTTGAAAAAAAATTAAATTTGGGTCGTCAGACTAAGGCCGTAGCTGGGCCTTAGGCCTCTCAATAAATTAAAATTTTAGGTCAACTTGAAATTTGTGTTACATTTGAAAGGAACGTCGTACGGGGCTTCGTGATTGCGCTATGCGCAATTTGTAAGATGTACACATTTCATAATAATTTGACTTCAACTAGGGTGACAGACGCACTAGGGTCACGTGCGCAATAGATGTACGGGTTCGTACGGGGCTCAGTCGCAGCCAACGCTCCGACTGTTCTGACGGCTCATTTTTCGCTAGCCTTGGTCAATAATATCCGTGACCCCTTGTCCCCCTTGTCCCAAAGTTGTTCGAAGATTTGGCGATATCACTCTTAATATTTCTCTCAAACCTATGACCAATATTTTCAACAACTAACTTACGTATTCTGACAGAAATAAATGGCAGAACTACAATGCATTGCAATCAAACAAAAAAGGTCTGCTATAAAACACTCGAGAAGATTGATGTTGACAAACACTCCCGCGAATAATGTATGCAGTCAATTGAATATTATAAAATTGACCCAGTAAATCTATTTCCCCGTTCGTGTGTACTCTACACTCCACATATTCTCGATTCACACCGAGAGCGAACATTATGCATTCATATTATGTGATCAGCCTCGTTAGCTGGAGTGTATATAAAAGGAAAGTGGAAAGTTGAGCGAGAAGTTAAGCTCTTGCATTAGAGATATATTGAAATGCGAGTCATAGATTGCATAAATTTTGGTTGAATAATTCAATAAAGATTTATTTGGGAAAGCTTTTCACGGGATACGGTAGAACCGCACTCAAAATGTTCTCAACCGACTTTTGTTATACGAATTAAAACTGATAAGGATAAATCCGATAGGACAACACATCGTCGTTAAGCTCTGTGTTATGCCCAGAGAAGACGTTATACCATTTAATATTCCCTTTTACTTTGTCATCGTAGAAAACTGATTACCGTCCATTACACACGACCCCATTACGTCTTTATAACGAAGCAAAACTTCTTCAAACTGTAAAAAATGAATCTCCGTTTTCATCCAGAGCTTAAAGAATTATATAAATGGCAAAGGACCGAGATCCATTTAACAAAACAGAAATTAAATGGAATAACGGAGCAGAAATACGGTATCATTACGGTTGCATTTTGTTCCACAGACACACAATGATGGATGATGAAGCAAAATGATTTCACTTTATCTATTCAAATTACTTCATGCAGAATGATCTTCGTTTTCGTCGAGAGTGAATGACATTGCACATAAATATTCCTGCTTTAGTGTGTAGTAAATTCAAGTTTTCGCATACAAAGATTTTTGATTTGAGTTATCGTTTGAAGTTATCAACAACAGAAATGAATCACATCGTGATGCATAAGAGCTTTGTATATATCAAGTTATACATCGATTTGTTTCAGGATCTGTTCAGACGAGCTGGCATACACTCCGATATGTCGAACGGAGAGCAACATTAGACTTGAAATTTGATTTTCATCTCTTTCAAAGTTTTAGAGCTAAAAATAAGTTACGTTCCATACCTTTTAACATGCAACCAGGAACTATATTTCTGGAAAAACATTTTCCTAGATTTTCTCAAAAATTTCCTCATTTTTCCAAATTTTCCCATATTTTTTTGTGGAAAACATAGGAAAATTTAGGAAAATGTTTTACGAAAAATAGTCTATGCATGAAACACCTATAAAATCCTGGAGAAAATATTTGATCTGTGCAATTGAATCTACCCGGAGAACTTTTTAAATATGGAGGTGATGCGCTGTGTGCACGGTTACATGAGCTGATTGTGAAGATTTGGGAACGTGAAGAAATGCCAGAAGAATGGGAACTCGGAATCATTTGTCAAGTGTATAAGAAGGGTGACAAATTGGAATGTAGCAACTACAGAGGAATTAATCTATTGAACACAGCGTACAAAATGATTGCGGATATTTTACCGCAGCGTCTCATGGCGTATTCGGAACCAACAACTGGTGAATACCAGGGTGGATTCCGCAACGATCGCTCAACAACAGACCAGTTGCTTAGCATCAGGCAGATCGTGGAGAAATGCAGAGAGTTCAATGTTGCCCTACACCATTTGTTTGTTGATTTTGAAACGGCTTATGACAGGGTTTTTCGGAGGAAACTATGGAATGTGATGGTGGAACTTGGTTACCCCAAAAAACATATTCATTTTGCTAGAATGACTCTGTCACATGTGAGAGCCAAGGTCAGGATTCGGAACAATCTATCTGATACCTTTGAAGCCTTGGAAGGACTTAGACAAGGCGATGGACTGGCAGCTCTATTCTTCAACATTGCTCTTGAGAAGGTGATAAGAGAGAGAGAGCGACGTGGAAACCAGCGGTATAATCTTCAGAAAGTTGAGTCAGTTGTTAGGATATGCCAGGACCTATTATTTGGGAATCGATTTTGGGAATATTTGGGAATATTTGGGAATATTTGTGAATTTTGGGAATATTTGGGAATATTTGGGAATATTTGTGAATTTTGGGAATATTTGGGAATATTTGGGAATATTTGGGAATATTTGGGAATATTTGGGAATATTTGGGAATATTTGGGAATATTTGTGAATTTTGGGAATATTTGGGAATATTTGAGAATATTTGGGAATATTTGGGAATATTTGGGAATATTTGTGAATTTTGGGAATATTTGGGAATATTTGGGAATATTTGGGAATATTTGGGAATATTTGGGAATATTTGGGAATATTTGGGAATATTTGTGAATTTTGGGAATATTTGGGAATATTTGAGAATATTTGGGAATATTTGGGAATATTTGGGAATATTTGGGAATATTTGGGAATATTTGGGAATATTTGGGAATTTTGGGAATATTTGGGAATATTTGAGAATATTTGGGAATATTTGGGAATATTTGAGAATTTTTGTGAATATTTGGGGATTAATTCCCAAATAATTACTCCTTTTGAATATATTATCCCAAAATGTTTGGTTTCTATTTTGTATTGTTATCAATAAAGCTTTATAAATCGTGTTTAAATACCATTGACATTTAATTTCATCCATCAGAAGTTTATTTTCGATGTTCACAAATGACTTAGAAATAAACCAGTGGCAATACAGCAGGTATTTTCTATCGTTAAAACTTTTACACCTCGTCTACTTCCCAAATATTCCCAAAATTCCAAATATTCACAAATATTCCCAAATATTCCCAAATATTCACAAATATTCCCAAATATTCACAAATATTCCCAAATATTCCCAAATATTCCCAAATATTCCCAAATATTCCCAAATATTCACAAATATTCACAAATATTCCCAAATATTCCCAAATATTCCCAAATATTCACAAATATTCCCAAATATTCACAAATATTCCCAAATATTCCCAAATATTCCCAAATATTCCCAAATATTCCCAAATATTCACAAATATTCACAAATATTCCCAAATATTCCCAAATATTCCCAAATATTCCCAAATATTCACAAATATTCCCAAATATTCACAAAAATTCCCAAATATTCCCAAATATTCCCAAATATTCCCAAATATTCCCAAATATTCCCAAATATTCACAAATATTCACAAATATTCACAAATATTCCCAAATATTCCCAAATATTCCCAAATATTCCCAAATATTCACAAATATTCACAAATATTCACAAATATTCCCAAATATTCTATTCCCAAATATTCCCAAATATTCCCAAATATTCCCAAATATTCCCAAATATTCCCAAATATTCCCAAATATTCCCAAATATTCCCAAATATTCACAAATATTCACAAATATTCCCAAATATTCCCAAATATTCCCAAATATTCCCAAATATTCACAAATATTCCCAAATATTCACAAATATTCCCAAATATTCCCAAATATTCCCAAATATTCCCAAATATTCCCAAATATTCACAAATATTCACAAATATTCCCAAATATTCCCAAATATTCCCAAATATTCCCAAATATTCCCAAATATTCCCAAATATTCACAAATATTCACAAATATTCCCAAATATTCCCAAATATTCCCAAATATTCCCAAATATTCACAAATATTCACAAATATTCACAAAAATTCCCAAATATTCCCAAATATTCCCAAATATTCCCAAATATTCCCAAATATTCACAAATATTCACAAATATTCCCAAATATTCACAAATATTCCCAAATATTCACAAAAATTTAAGACCAGGTAGACGTAGACTTAAATAAAATTTAAACGATTCAGTGGATATCATGCTTATAAAATTTGTGATACATAATAAAGTGTTTTAAGCCAGCGGCGTTGGAGGTACCCCAAAAAATGTATGTGTTACGGCACAGCCCTGCTACTAGCATGAACACTGAATTGACAAGTGTCAAATTTGGAGGCTTTAGTGATACGAGCTACCGCTTAGGATTATGTTTTAACTCATACAACAAAAACAAGTCATCTATCTGTATAACAGAAACGCAGTGCCTACTGTGATTTCATCGGCCTCATGGTTTGGGAATCAATATTGTTAATATTTGTGAATTTTGGGAATATTTGTGAATATTTGTGAATATTTGGGAATATTTGGGAATATTTGGGAATATTTGGGAATATTTGGGAATATTTGGGAATTTTGGGAATTTTGGGAATTAATTCCCAAATAATAGGCCCTGATATGCTGATGACCTAGACTTAATTGGACGGAACATTGACATCCTTAAAGAGAATTTCACGAAAATTGAAGATAGGGGTGCTGAGTTCGGTCTCAAGGTCAGTGAGAGAAAAACCAAGTACATGACAACTTCATTGTCTGATGGCAGACCAACGGACCATACGCTGGAGGTGAATGGAAAACACTTCGAGACTGTCGACAGCTTTATTTACCTTGGGTCGCTGGTCAATAGTGATAATAGCATCGGAGAGGAAAAACGTAGAAGGGTAACGCTTGGTAACAGGAGCTACTAGTCTTCAAAAACTCATCCGGTCAAAAACACTCAACCGCAACCTTAAATGCGAATTGTACAGATCGCTGATTCGACCAGTTGTAGCATATGGATCGGAAGCTTGGTGCATGACACAAAGTGACGAACAGACTTTTGGCTTTTGAAAGGAGAATTCTTCGATCAATTTTTGGAGGTGTCAATGTGAACGGCAACTGGAGAAGAAGATACAACCATGAGCTGTATCAGCTTTACAAGGAGCCCGATATAGTCAAATTCATCAAAATCAATCGATTAAGATGGCTTGGTCATGTACAAAGAATGAACGAGGAACGTGTACCACCGAAACTGCTAAATACAAATCCCGATGGAAGACGCAGACCAGAAAGACCAAGAGCGAGATGGAAAGATGCAATTGAGTCTGATCTTAAAGTACTAAGAGTGAGCGACTGGAGAACGTTGGTGCGGAATAGGTCCGATTGGAGAAGATTGCTGGAAGAGGCCAAAACCAATAGTAGGTTGTAGTGCCCGCCTAAGTAAGTAAGTAAGTAATTGAAGCCCTTGGATTCGGCTCGGGTGTACACTGTACACCTACGACAAAATGGAAAATTCTAACAAAGTTGTGTCGGTAACTATTCCAAACTAGCTTTGCTTTCTAAGTGTTGACACTCTTATGTCAGGAATCGGAATGTGGATGAATGACTAAAGTTTCCACGATGTAAAGTCGTGATCCGTACTTCACTAATCAGATTAAAATTCTTTTTTCTTTTATATCAGCGAATGTTTTTGGGTGATTTGGAAATGACATCGTCCGTTGTCTGTATTTCATTCCATTGTCGGTGAAACCCATAACAATACAAGTTAACTTAAAGCTGTTTAGGCCAGAGGTAAATAACTCATTATAAAAGGGTTAATTGCTGGAGTTGCTAACATTTGAGGATTACAATAGGTATATTAGATTACATTGTGTACAATAAAAGCTCTTGGGCACGACACGCTTTAAATTTTGTCTTTTGAAATCTGAATAACTAAAAATTTAAATGGGAGCACACACATATACAATGGCAACAACACAATGTTTTCTAATCGAAAATGTAATGTAGACCAACGTATAAATTACAATCAACGTAACTGTACTGCAGCCATAGCCATAGCCACTTCGAAGTTTATTATACAAATGGTTTCCGTAGAGAATTTGGTTATCAGCCAAAGAACTGACCACACGGCATAGTACATTAACCACCAATGGGACAAATGATGGACATGGTACTTCTTGTGTGAAATTTACCTATCCAAGGTGACGCCGTAAGAAGCCATTTCCATCATTGGCAAGTAAAGTATTTTACTAAAAAATTTGAGCTAGAGTTTTGACGCTGTGAAGTAAAGTTCACTTTACCTCACGTTTTTGAGTAAAATATTGTCGGATTAGGTTTTGACTTCTCTGCCGTCGAGTTTCGTCCAGGAAAATTTTAATTAGGGAAAATCATGGAAATTATATTTTGTGGTTGCGAGTGTTTCGGTGTTAGATTAGATTTGGTGGGATAGAAGAGTTATGTGCCAGTGGCACAACATCTGTGTCTTTTAATTTTTGATTCAAAGTACACCATTCATAATCTCTGAATGTTTTCTGTTCCGATTATGCTGACGAAGAAGCAATTATACTACTCAACTGATTTTAAAGAAACTTTTGTTTAGAATTTAGTAATTCGTCCCGTGTATTTTAAGGGTTTACACGGTGAGCTTGAAAATTTTTAGACCCGTACGAAGTACTGGGGTCTTATAGGTTTACGCATACGTTTGTAACACGTCGAATTGGACTCCCTGAGTAAGGGGAAACCTATTGTGGTTGTCTAGAGATGCCAAATCCCCGAAAAAAAAAATGTGCGTCTGTCCGTCTGTCTGTCTGCACGATAACTTGAGTAAAACGCATCCGATTTTGAAAATTCTTTTTTTTTTCGTTTGGTAATGTCAAAAGACAGGCTAAGTTCGAAGATGGATGATTTTGGATCGACCCCTCCCGAGCTGTGGCCCAATAAGTGCTTTACGGTTTTTCGAAGATATCTCCGGACATTTAAACGTTAAACTTGTAAGTGATACGTCAAATTAAAGGTATTTACAATACCGATCGACAAAAAAAAAGTTTATGGAAATCGGATGACCGACTCGTGAGTTAGACCCCTTGGTGTGGAACAGGCACAGGGCGGCAAGCTGTTTTTGCTTGTAGGTCGGCCACATTTGAACATATTTCGTCTGTTTTAGCTTTATTAGATAGGTATTGACCGTACCAATCAGGGAAAAAAAATTTATGAAATTATGTTCTCCGGAGCGTGAGCTAGGTCTCTTGGAGTGAGCTCTTATCTGGCTACTCGGAAGTACAGTGAACGTGGTGTATTTTGACAATATCTCGAGTAAATTTTGACCGAATTTCATGATTTTTTTTTTGTTTGAAAGGTATTAACGAATGTAAATCGTCGGTACTATTTCCGGTCTCCTAACAAAATGGCTGCCGGCGGCCATATTGGATTTTAGTAAAATAGAAATATCTTGGGAAAAATGTTAACATGGAAATAATTTGTTATGTGTGTGGGGTTTCAGGGATTCCATATACGGACATCTATATATATCTATATTCACCTATATTGAGCTATATACAGCTATATTGAGCTATATACAGCTATATTGAGCTATATACAGCTATATTGAGCTATATACAGCTATATTGAGCTATATACAGCTATATTGAGCTATATACAGCTATATTGAGCTATATACAGCTATTTTGAGCTATATACAGCTATATTGAGCTATATACAGCTATATTGAGCTATATACAGCTATATTGAGCTATATACAGCTATATTGAGCTATATACAGCTATATTGAGCTATATACACTATATTGAGCTATATACAGCTATATTGAGCTATATTGAGCTATATACAGCTATTTTGAAATGTTTATTTATAGTGAAATATAGGTAAATATAGCGGTATATAGCTGTTTAAATAGGAATTTATGAAATTTGTCTTCGTACGGGGCTGTCTATATTGCCTCCGGCAATTTAGTTGTATATGATAACAAGGCAAAGAGTGGATAATGTAAGTGATTTTAAAGGGAGAATAGTTTTTCAGCAGAGAAGAAAATGAAGTAAGAGAAATGAAGAGTTTCACATTAAAGGCTTTTGATACGAATAGGTGTTTCGTACGGGTCGGCGTTAGCTATGTTTTTACTCGACTTTTCGTGGTCAATAAATATTTTTAGTGGTTTTTTAGAGGGCGGCACCACGAGTAAGGATAACATACCAAGAAAATATTTCGATGGGAAAATTTTTAATTAGATCGATTTTTCGTTTTTTTTTTTGGACCTGCAGGAAGCTTTGAAAACTGTTTGGACCCTAGTGGTGTCTCGTTTGATCACAAAATATAGTTGCTCTTTAGCCTGGATGACAGCTTGACAGCGATACCAATCATGATATTAATGACTACCAACAAACATATTTTGTGAAGCAAAGTCATTCAACTAGGTTGCTGTAAATTTGAAAGGTTGTATCACACATGATGATTTCTAAAAAGATTTCTTGTCTACGAGAAGTCGAATAATCAGAAAATCTCTACCAAAACTTAGAAAAATACCGAGAAAAATACTCACTTCGATGCTGTGATTTTAGGATTGTATACTAAAAAGTAGGCAAGTACTTCGGTCATTTTATTAACTTACTAACCGACTGGTAACATCGACGAATTGTAAAACTCTAAAAAATCTCAAATTTGTTCAGAACTAAGAAAAACCCACTGTATTTCTTTTCCGCCGTCAAATTACACGGCATGGATCATTAGGTCAAGTCACATTGCAGAATAATGCGAACGCTGGAACTTTAGACACCCTGGAAAGTAGTAAAAGAGTCGAGGGTTACCTCCAATTTAAAAAACCTAAAATTTAATTTTTGATTCTTAGAAATTAATTTGGAGGTGTTCCTCGACTCCTTTACTGATTTCCAGGGTGCCTAAAGTCGACATGTCACAGTAACCGGCAAAGTGATATTGGGGGACGTACAGTCTGCATTAATAATCCCAAAAAAAATCTAAGTTTCAGTTAAGCGGAAACGTGTTTTTCGTTTTCATTTCCATTGACAAAACTGTAACGACCCGTCGTCAAATCATGAAGCACGTTCGTGAAGGGATAAAAAAAATTGGATGACCTCTGAGGGATTCTTTTGAAAAACAGCCTACCGAAATCGGACGCATTTTCCAGTGGACTTAGCACATTAAATTACCTGTCAAATGACACCCTACACGACCAAACGTTTTGTGTACCTCGAGAAATTTTAGTAAGAAAAGTGTAAGTCTTCGGTTGAAAACTTCAACTGCACATATTTCAGTGTCGATGAATTTTAAAACCATCAAGTCCCTATTCGGCCCAATAGTACATGTGATGACCTTTCTAATGACACCCCACACGACCCTGTACGGATCGCGTAACTGGAGAAATTTTTGTAAGAAAAGTGCAAGTTTTCGGTTTTTGATCACCTTTCACCAGCCACACAAACTTCGATTTTTAGCCCCGTACGAAGTACTGGGGGCTTATAAGATTAATATGCCGTTTGTAACACGTCGAATTGGAAGCAGACAGTAAGGTTATGTTCATAGATGACGAATCCGCAATAAAAAAAATGTCCGTCCGTCCGTCCGTGACCCCTCTAGCTTGAGTAAATCACAACCTTTTTTCAAAATTCTTTTTTTCCCCGATTGGTATCGACAAAAGTAAGGTCAAGTTCGAAAATGGGCATGGTAGGGTCGGCCCCTCCAGAGCTAGGGCCCTATAGGTGTTTTTCAGTCTTTCGACGATATCTACCGAAATACGCACGCAATAGCTACTTATATATCAAATGAAAGGTATTGACGAGTAGAACAAAGTTGCTGAACATTGTTTTTGGGTAAGATGCAACGTGGGCTTGTTGGGAGGGCTCAAAGGTCGTTACTCGGCCCTAAGTGTTTTTTGCACATAAATCGAGTAAATCTCATCCGATTTTGCTAGATTTAGTTTTTTATAGAAGGTAATTGAATACCGAAAAGAACGTGACGAAAAAAGTTTCAAATTAGGGCCCTTGGACTAAGGCCGCTACTCGGCCCTAAGTGTTTTTTGCACATAAATCGAGTAAATCTCATCCGATTTTGCTAGTTTTTGTTTCATTTGAGAGATAATTGAATGCCGAATAGAATGATGGCGAAAAAAGTTCCAAATTTGGGCCCTTGGACTAAGGCCGCTACTCGGCCCTAAGTGTTTTTTGCACATAAATCGAGTAAATCTCATCCGATTTTGCTAGTTTTTGTTTCATTTGAGAGATAATTGAATGCCGAATAGAATGATGGCAAAAAAAGTTTCAAATTTGGGCCCTTGGACTAAGGCCGCTACTCGGCCCTAATTTTTTTTGCACATAAATCGAGTAAATCTCATCCGATTTTGCTAGTTTTTGTTTCATTTGAGAGATAATTGAATGTCGAATAGAATGATGGCGAAAAAAGTTCCAAATTTGGGCCCTTGGACTAAGGCCGCTACTCGGCCCTAAGTGTTTTTTGCACATAAATCGAGTAAATCTCATCCGATTTTGCTAGTTTTTGTTTCATTTGAGAGGTAATTGAATGCCGAATAGAATGATGACAAAAAAAGTTTCAAATTTGGGCCCTTGCACTAAGGCCGCTACTCGGCCCTAAGTGCTCTTTGCACATAAATCGAGTAAATCTCATCCGATTTTGCTAGTTTTTGTTTCATTTGAGAGGTAATTGAATACCCAATGGAAAGTTGGCAAAAAATTTTGGGTTTCTAAAATAATGTCGTAAATTGTTGGTTTTATTTGAGAGGTACTTCGTACGGGCTTTCGTAATTGCGCTATGCGCAATTTTAAAAATGAACAGTTTCAGTAAATTTAACAATGCTTAACTTGACTTGCATTTTGGTAACAGACGCATTAGAGGGTTGTAGACGTATTAGGGTTCCGGGCTTATTAGGGCTACGGACGTATTATGGTTGCGGACGAAATAGGATTACGGGTTGTACGGGGCTAAGTCGCAGCAAACGCTCCGACTGTTCTGATGCCTTGTTTTTTTTTTGAAAGTGGTCTTGGCTTCTATGGTCGAATACCTTTCTAGGCACATAAAAAAAGTCCCCTGGAAAATGCGTCCGATTTCGGTAGGCTGTTTGTCAAAAGAATCCCTCTCTTTCATTTTCGCATAAAACCAAGATAAATTTTCTAAATTTTAAATGAATGTTGACCTTTTACGGTTTGTTCGTGTATTTTCCTGTTCATACCACTTAGGCCACAATGTCACCGTTATAAAAAAAAAGTTTTTATTTTAACCTCAACATAATCTTTTGACAAGGAACAGCCGTCGAAACGTATTTTTCGACCTAACATTCTCGAGCATCAAGTTGTCTCTTTCAAATTGAATTCTATAGAAGAAAAATTACTTGTAAATATCGTTGGCAAGGACCAAAAAAAACACATTTCATTATACAGATACAAGAGATACAAGTATACAACCCCGTCTCGAAAAATGTGTACACAATTGATCGATATTTGAATAATTACCGTGGATTTATCATCCTCGGTCTATCTGTTCAGCTGACTAATAATAGTTCTTTCGGTGCCTCGAACTGCACACGAATTATCTCGGGTTGAATACAGATTACCGCGGTTCAATGACGTCAACCTGATGGTTTTCTTACCCACCTAGCGCGATCAATATTCATTTATAGTTCGTATTAGATTACGTACAGCCTACAGAAGTTTTCAAAGTTAGCTTCTCGCAGTGAAAACGTGGTTTACATTACCGGCCTATACAAAATACAGTTTTATCTACACCGCCAACCAATACAACGAGAGAGAAAGAAAAAAATGCCTAAGTGCTCGTCGTTAATATTATACGTCCTAATTTACGTCACCAGAAAGAAAAATGTTTTCCACTAAATGCGGCTCAATTTTATTTTCTTTCTCGTAAACGTTATATCAATCCCGAACTGAATGTGTATAACATGAAAAGTTACGACTGATGTTGGCTGTAGCCATATATAATATTTTGTGTGTGTTTGCGTGTGATTTGCTATATTTTTACAATAATTTCGGTTAAAAAAATATTTATTCATTTTTCTTCCTTCTCGTCTGTTTTTTTCTTCTTCGAAAATTGAGCAAAAATATTTGTCTAGTTAATTACGTTTATTAGGAAAATCGAGAAAATATCCGAAACATATACAAATTACAGTGGCTGTGTTCCACTCTATATTCTCTCTATAAAGTCTACCGCTTATAAGTTATAGTAACCCTATAATACATAATGTTCCATATTGTGTGTCTGTGTTATTATGTTGTGTGTATAATATAATATACATTCAAAAGCTATTACTTTGAACAAGCGCCTGAGGCTTACAAACATTTTATTATTCTTTGAATTTTCTTTAGTCACATCCCATTACATCGTACGAGAAGTACTGTACACCAACCACTATGTTGAGTAATTATTTTGTGGTATACATATGAATAATAGCTGTGGTATGGCTTTTGAAGTATTTCCTATTTTCTTAAACATAATCAGACCAGAAAGCCAACCGAAAAGTGTCGGTGGCGGCTAGCCGAAAGAATTTATTGGCTGATGGTTCTGGTGAGACGCGAATTTCAGCTGGTTGGAAAAGCGTAATTTTTTTTAAAATGAAATTGAGAATTTTCTCTGAAAATTACGCCATTAAAATTTGAATGTTGTTTTTTGTTTCGTTGCCGTTGGTCGTCAATGGTTTGGTGTGTTTGTTTGCAAAATAGAAAAAATCAACTTTCTTTTAAATATTGTCGCATCAAACCAACGAACAAACTAAACCATAAATTTAAATATCTTTTTTACTAATCAAGCCAGACCCGTTCTCGAATTTTCTTTGAAAATTCTTTTCGGAGTAAACTCAAGAATGTTTTCTCGAAATTTCCACAAAACGAAGACATTTCGAGAAAATTTAAGAAAATGTTTAGTCAAAAACAGGCTTTGTAGTCTGGATAGGACATATTTATAACATAACAAGCAACTTTTCGCGCATGTGCGATTAGTCTATATTTGATTGATCGTACAAAGTGCGATTAGTAGGGCGTATCGAATTTTGAGAGCCGCGATAGCCTGTGTGCGGAAAACGAAGATCATTGAAAACTAATTCCAGGCATATGGTTGATGGATCCGAAGGTGCCCGGGAAGAAGTCCCCCCGGACGACTTTAACTTTCAAATGGTCATAACTCGGAAAGTTGAGAGTATTTCTGAAAACAATGTTCTAGCAGGATGTAGAGCGTTAAAAACTCTACAAAACTGCCAAAGAAACCGATGGTCCAAAAGGTGTGTCTGTCGAGGTTTCCTAACATCGAAAGTTCGACATTTTTGACTTTTGGCTTTTATTTCCTGAGATACAGATTATTAACTTTAGCTTTTGGCATGAGGTTGTAGAGGAGGTCGAGTACTACCAGTACACTAGGCATTGTCCCGGTCGGCGATCCATCCGAAACCACTTTTTCAACATTAATGAATGAACTTTTTAAGTGTACCCACGTCGCCCACGAAGCCAGTGCAGACACTGTAACCGGTGTTGCTGAGTCGAGGTAACCTTGGCCAGTAAGTGCACATAATATTCCATACTTTTGTACTACAAAATCTGAGAAAGTGAAATTTGTGAGAAAAACAACAAATAATCGTTTTAATTAGTTATTTGACCCACGAACAGTAGTAAGAAGTCGATTTCGTTGCAAATACACATTTTTCGATATTTTTACAAAAGGTTGAACTTCGTGGTATACCGTGTCAATATAATGTGCTACATCGAGATCCCAAATATTTTGTAAAAGAGTTCAGCTACTGTTATGGAATATTATGTGCACTTACTGGCCAAGGTTACCTCGACTCAGCAACACCGGTTACAGTGTCTGCACTGGCTTCGTGGGCGACGCGACGTGGGTACACTTAAAAAGTTCATTCATTAATGTTGAAAAAGTGGTTTCGGATGGATCGCCGACCGGGACAATGCCTAGTGTACTGGTAGTACTCGACCTCCTCTACAACCTCATGCCAAAAGCTAAAGTTAATAATTTGTCTCTCAGGAAATAAAAGTCAAAAACCAAAATGTCGAACTTTCGATGTTAGAAAACCTCGACAGACACACCTTTTGGACCATCGGTTTCTTTGGCAGTTTTGTAGAGTTTTTAACGCTCTACATCCTGCTAGAACATTGTTTTCAGAAATACTCTCAACTTTCCGAGTTATGACCATTTGAAAGTTGAAGTCGTCCGGGGGGACTTCTTCCCGGGCACCTTCGGATCCATCAACCAGATGCCTGGAATAAGTTTTCAATGATCTACGTTTTCCGCACACAGGCTATCGCGGCCCTTAAAATTCTAAAAATTCGATACACCCTAGCGATTAGTCCTTATTTGGCTATTTGCACTTGTCTACTAGACTCAAAAGCTTTTTTTTGCATAACTAAGCATTGATTTAAATCATTAAAATGTCACCAGTAATGTTTTGAGGTAATCACCCTCTTCTAAAAACAATTTGTAAAAGAAAGCATCGCACTCTCTTCTACAAACATTTTGTAGAGATAAGCGTCACTCTCCTCTACAAACAAAGTGAAAAATGTGCGAGGAAGAGGGTGACCGTTCTGCTTACAAAATGTCAAAGCATATTACGAAGGGTTACCGGTTTTTCTTTCAATTTATCAGTTTTGGAAGATCTGTTTCCAAACCTTGAAACACAGATCGAACGATCTTTTGTTCCTTCGATAATTACATCATGAAAAGCTTTTCGGTATAATGACAAAGTGTGAATAGTGGAACAAAGGCTAATCGAACTTTGTGCAAATAGTGAAATAGAGACACAATGTGTGTGTCGTTAGTCTTTATTTTACGATTCACCGAGCTTTCACTATTCGCACAAAGTGCCATTTGTCTTTGTTTTACTATTCGCACTCTGTGCGATTGGCCTTTATTTCATTATAAATTTGCACTTTGTGGGATGAGTCAAATAAAGACTAATCGCAAAATAATGTAAAGGTCTTCAAATATGAACGGCGGCTGGTTTTCTGTGGCTCTCAAGCCTGAACATAACAATATAACATAAATGTTAACCAACTGGAAATGTTAAGTATTCCTACGCCGTGATACTTCATAATTTTATGGTTTTTCTTCTAAAAATGTATTTTTCAATGGAAAAACATTTTGGTGGTATACAAATATTACGCGTACCCCACCCACTTCAACTCTCTAAGTAAAAGCCGTGTAGAAATTTTCTCGTTTTATTTGTTGTACACACGTGTTAAAAATGCCATATTTCATGTTTGGTGTTCGTCGTTTCTCTTCTTTTTTAAATCGATAAAACAAATTCTTCTCTTTAACTGTCGCATCAATAAAAATATTTCGCACATGACACTCGTAAAAGTCTCGCTTTTTACTATCCAGAAACTATCAAACATTACGTTTCCATTTTGTCTTACAATAGACAATTTCATGTCAATAAATTTCGCGCTCCAGTTATTGTTAGACAAAATATATCTATATCTTCAAGACTTACTTACTAGTTTATTTCCATTAACATTATATTCTTGTAACACTTCCATAAATTATTATAAAGAAAAAATGGTCAAATGAAGGGGAAAAAAGGTTAACAAAACAAGAGTATAAAGCTTTTAATTACGCAGACACGTAATACTCTCTGTGCTTTTGACACTTTTCCCGAACAATATAGCACAGAGCTAAGCTTATTAACACACCAATCGCTATCGCCATGCCAATACTGACCATAATAAGTTCATCATTGATACCGCTGTACGATCGTCCTGAAATAGAGAATCACAAATTTAGTATCATTTTATCCGTAGCATGACCTTTTTCACTTATAATACAACAGACAAAAACCTCTTAGAAGAGGAAGGGTGACGCAAGTCCTTTACTTACAAAAGAATTAATATCAGAAAGGGTAACGCTTAAAGCTCCAATACGCAAAAATGTAACTTTAACACCAATTCTTTATATTACAAAAAATTGCATCACAAATGCCAAGCCGTTCTACACACAAAACGCAGAGACTTTCTGAAAGAAATTTCCAAAATTGCAAAAATAAACCAAATTTGAAACACTTTTCCTGACATTTTTCAAGAATGCCGCACCGTTCTACTAACGAAACTCTGAGATTTTGTCAAGAAACCAATACTCTAGTCGACACTCTAGTTGCCACCGTTACAACAATGACCCAAAACCATAAAATTGAAACACTTTTCCAACTGCCCAACATTTTTAAGAAATGACTTGTTTGAGTCATTTAATGTCAAGCCAAACAGCCTTCATAACACATCGAGAAACACACACACATACAAAACAGTCATTTTACGTGAAAATATATGGGGCTTGTATTGGAACTTCCGAGAGCACTACCTTCGAAACGAGATCATGGAGACCCAATTTTTTTTGCCAAAATTCTTAGAATCATGCGCAGAAATTTGTCTCAAGATTTCAATAGGAGACGTTTTCGAGATAGACATTTTTCACAAGAAAACAAGCAATGATTGGAAAAAATCATCATTCCAGAATGGGTCAAATATGATCATTCCCATATAAAAATCATTTTGAAATGAAATATCTCGGCCAAGAACGATAGCTCGTTGAATTCGTGTTGACGTCCAGATTACGATTTACCCAAGGAATAAAAGTCGAAAAGTAGCTGTATATATTTCCCTAAATAGTATTTTTCGTTACGAGTGATGAAAAGTGAAATTTTTCAAGACTAGTCGGCTTTGTCTCGTTAGGACAAGCTTACGACGTGTCCTGAAAATTTTTGCTTTCATCACGAGTTACGAACTACGTTTTTTGCGCCTGACCGTCAGGGCCTATTTTAGAGAACTTTTTTAAGAACTTTTAAGAACTTTAGGAATTTTAGGAATTTTTCAGAACTTTAAGAACTTTAGGAACTGTTAAGAACTTGTTGAGAATTTATTCTTCAGAAATGCTCAACATCTGTAATAATTTTCACACTTAAAAGATTTAGGCAAATATTGAGGGTTTTTCAAATTGTTTCGGTGAGATATCATGTTAAAATTCAATGATTGGGGGATGGTATATTCTCTTTTATCTCCTGTAATGTCATAATATTCACAATTTGAGTGTCACTTTTAGAATCAAAATGGGTCAGATTTAAACACGTCATTCACAGGTTTATTAACTGAAAATTTCGACAATTGGTCATTTGCGCACCGCTATCTTCTTGACAGTGTACTAGATGTGTGTTTTATTTGTGGGGAATATGAATGAGTGACGGTGTCATGGCGTGTTGATGTTTCAGTTTGATTTTTTTAAATTGGTTTTTATGGTGATTATGACATTACAGGAGATAAAACCTTGTTCCTAACACGGTAGTAAATGGGGGTTTTGCGCATACGATGTGTTGCCGAACTCGCTTCGCTCGTATCGGCAATCTCACATCTAGTGCGCAAAACAATCCCATTTACTACCTTATTATGAAAATAGCTATTTGTCTTGAGATTCGTTGAATACGTCATGATACCATTCTTGCTCTTTAGCATTCGGAGAAGATTTTGCTCTTCTGTTTTTCAGATCCATCCATATCTGAATGGCACTAGTTGGGTCGAAATCTTCCAGTGTACCCATATTCGCGTTAACATACAAATAGTCGAACAAAGTCTCTGGACCCAATGATGAACGGTCGACGGCTTTGAACTTATTGTAAACATCTGAGAAAGGTAAAATAAGAAAGAACTAAACTTTCAAATGTAACTAGGAAGGTCTTATCTTACTTATTAGCCTTTCGACGTCAGCCGAGTGAGGCTTTGCAGCAACAATTCGAGCCAATGCAGTCTTTAGTGTTGCGAAATTTTCAGGAATCATCTGTGCGACACTGCATTATTACTGTAAACTGTTTGCTTACATTACGCAACTATTAGTTAGATCGGTAATTGTTTTCTAACGCCATTTCAAAATTCTGATTAAGCATAATATGGCAGAAGATTTGGTTTCGATTTTAAAAAACTGCGATGATCAGGAGTTCTTCGTCAACTTGGAAAGATGTGTTCCTTTTCGGATACCGGTTAATATAAGAAACATCCTCAAACTGAATTACTACACAAATGTAACAAGTTTGGCTCAATTTGACGACAGTGCAATCCAGGAATTGGAGGCATATATGAAAAATGATTTCGAGCCTAATATGATTCCGGAAGGCGAACAAGTCGTGGATTATTTGGGACCAAACACATTGAGTCAACAAAAATTCAAACTACTTGGTGGCCAGACGCGAATCATTAAATCTATAGTCGAGTATTGCCAACGCATTTCTAGTGTACCAGGAACGAATCAATCTCAATCTCAATCTCAGTCGTTACATCTGAGCGATCATTCCAAGACTTCCTGTTTGATGACATAATACATTGGATGAAACAAAAGCCCGCCTTAGCTGAGGTATATTCGATACGAAAATTTCGAAGCAGATTCACTTTTCAATGTGTCAATCTTAGGTTCTGAAAAAGGAAATTCAGCTCAAGGTCGAATCCGACAGCTATACAAGAAATCCGGATGATTCGATTTCTTGTAGAATTAAATGTACTGCTCCTGGCTGTGATAAACCATACAAAGTGACTGCAAAATCCTATCCTACTTATCATAAACGGAAGAGAGTAAGTCAAAAGCCGCAGAAACTGGCACAATCAAAATGGCATTACACCGCGTTGAAAGAACACTTACTTCAGAAACATTCAACTAATCCGTCAAATGAAGATACGACCAATGAAAGTCCCGAAAATAATGCCGATGGAGATGATACTAGCAATCAAAATGGGGAAGAAAACGAGAGTCCAATTAATACTTTAAGTCGAAGTGATATCCCTCAAGCATTGGAAATCCATATCGCAGATCACATTATATTAGAACACGAAGACGATATTCTCGATGAAATTCCAGAAGGAACTGTCCTTGCGATTGCAAGCGAGTTTACAAGTGAAACGTCGACGGAGAGTACAGATCAAAGAGCAGACTCGACACAACTAAACTCTGACGTTCAAGATGACATTCCAGAAGGAATCGCACTTGAGATTGGACAACCTAACTCTGACGTCCAAATTGATGCTTCTATAAGTAAAATGATCAGATTATTGCAAAGGAGGCTTATAATTTACAGTCTTTTCATTAATCCACAGCCACAAAAACCTCTCGGAAGAGACGAGCACGTGTATTGAATGCTGTCACTGAACCGAAACGATCAAGAACCAAAAATCCCCATTACGATTATTAGACATCGTTTAACCACTCAAAATTTTGATTTGTTTTTGTTAAAATTGAAATTAAAATATATTTTATTCTAATAAATCTGAGAACTTGTAAGAACTTTTAAGAACTTTTCAGAACTTTTAAGAACTTTACGAACTTTTGGAACTTTTAAGAACTTTAGGAATTTTTCAGAACTTTTAGAACTTAGTTTCAAAAATAGGCCCTGCTGACGATCATAATGAAACGAAACACAAATTTAAATAAAAATAAATGAAAATGAAAATCACTCTACGGAAATAAAAATGGCCGTCGTCATGTATCAATGTTGCACAGAAACCAAATAATCGTAAACGACGCATTAACATTCTAGTTCAATTTTGAGTGTCGACTCAAGGCTGCGTAAAATAATTTAGTGTTGCAAAAAAACGCAAAATGAGCGAATCCGAGACCGAAGACGACTTTTTCGATATTGAGATGGAGGCTAAGATAGTAATTCAATTATGTCGACGGTGCACGAGTGAATTCGGCGATTGCAGTTCCTTCGGTCAGTTCGGTACATGCAATTGCTCCATTCAATTCGGTGATTCGACAAATGAAATCAAAGTACCGAGCAACTGCACGATAAATATTTACCAAAAGTAAACAAAATGCTTGACTTTGTGTACGCTGTATTATAATTTGCAAGAATGAACGTTGAAATTACTTTGAAATTCTAAGAATCATCTTTGCGTCCGAAAAAGTAACTTTTTCGGACGCGGCCATCTTGGTGTGAGCAGTACCGAAAAAACGCACATTTCATCATTAGAGTGAGTGACGAAAAGCGTCGAATTATGATCGTCAGGCGCAAAAACAATAGTTTACGTCTTTTGTAATGTGGACTCGCGTCACGGCGCCTTACTAACGTGACGTCATGATATCGACAAGAGACGTTTTTCATTCCTCCATTTTCCATTTACAAAGGAGTCATTACATTCACATCTCATTGAATTATTTATCTAAATCAGTAGACAAACATGTCCCTTATTGTTTTGATAAAGCAAAAAAAAATATCGATTCGATTGCTCTCTCTGTCTCTTTGTTGTTAACCTTCTTGGAAAACATTTCTGATAAACTTTTTCTGTAAAATTATATCGTACATCGTACATATATAGAGATACCCATGCCCACTAATGCTGATTTATATGAATCAATGAATCCTTTAGTGTGACAATAGCAGAATTAAAATAAAGAAAAATCGTTAGACGTAAGTCCATTGGATAAAGGGATAAACATTCAGACACATTGCTTTAGTGAACGTCGATGAAAATATTTTTTCAATTAATATGCGACAAAGAAAAATAATTGAAAATGAACCATAACAGAGATTCACCGTTTAATTGTGCGCCGTTTCCACCATATCCGATACCTTAATTTCAGTTTGTGTACAGTGAAAAATTCGATTTTGTTCAAAGTTATCAGCGTACAACAAACAAATATGCTGAGAATGTCAATATTTATCTAGATGGAAATATTCAAAAATGCAAAACACGTTTCGAAATGAAATTCGTATGAGTTATTTCCGCACATGTAAGGAAAAAGGCAAACGAATGTGATCGATTTTCTGATTTTCTTTGCTTTTATCTTTTTCCATCATCGATTTGATAAATTATTTGTTCAGTACTAATCATAAGTTTTCCAGACAAGCGCAGCGAACACCATTTCAATGATTGGTGCACAAGGTAAA
This sequence comes from Bradysia coprophila, assembly GCF_014529535.1. NCBI lineage: Eukaryota > Metazoa > Arthropoda > Insecta > Diptera > Sciaridae > Bradysia > Bradysia coprophila. Next base: position 2,938,356 of record NW_023503295.1, on the reverse strand, counting down.
TACTATTGGTAAACTTTTATTATATCATATCATATCACATCTGCGGTCAATAATCTCATTTGGTATGGTACCTTGTAATTAACCTCGAGCGTAATCCAGCACCAATGAACCTGAACTGCATGTATACTAATTGATAACAACCTTCGGAAACAAATCTACCGAAAGACATATAAATAAAATGTAAAAATTTCAAATGCTAAGCGAAACTTATGTAGGCCCACGAATTTGAACACAGTTCACACTCTCATGATGGTGGTGGAGGGCTCTGATGATTTGATTTGACAAGAGACCTCACTAACAGACTTTTACGGTCAATAACAAGTGCAGTCTGGACCACCGGCCTAATGTGGCTTTCGAACCACGCCTCGAAGTATGCAAATATCTGAGGAAAGTTGGTGCTAATTGATAACTCGCCTGTAGGCTAGACATATGAACTCAAATTTATATTGAAATTATTTGAATTAATCTCTACAGTCAGATGCCGAAGATGATACAGAACGGTTATTACAATACAGATACGAGGGGCACCCTAAAAGTTTCGGGAATCGGGTATTTCCGACGCATAAAAGTATTTAATTTGAACATATTCGTAAATTTCAACATTTTTTAAGTAAAATGACGTCTTAACATCGTAAAAAAAAGATTTTGATATGAGTTGAGAAACATTTATAAAAAGGCTTGTCGGCCATTTTTGAAAATGGAGGAATTCATTTTCTGAAGTGCTGTTCGTTTTTTATTTTTTCTTAAATAATTATTTTTTAATAAAGTATTTTTATGTTCTCATGTAAAGTATGGTCCATCTAAATGGTAATAAGTCATATACGCGGCCTTCAAATGTTGACACTTCGTAGTAATGCGATAAATTAAAAACACCTACTGCTGACGGATTCAGAGCTCCACAGATCTGCCTCAAAAACAGGTTTTGATAATTGAAAGTACTTTGCTGTTGCATTGGACTCTCAGCTATCAGAAAAGTCATAATTCATGTGAAATAATTTGATATACGCAGATAAAACCAGTTTGGTCTTAGTCAGTGTCCCTTGGCAAATTGTGTAGTCCTAGAACAATTTCGCTAAAAACTTTCCGAGAACTTATATTTTTACTGTATTTTTTTCGATTATAAATTCCTCACTTTTACTCAAAGCAAATTAACCAAGAAACAGCCACGATATAGGCCTTAAGGCACAAAAAATGTGATCTCAAAGTGAGACTTCAGTATCAGGCTTTTTCGTGATTTAAATTTCTCTGCCTTAATATCTCAGAAGCGGAAAAACGTTCTGCCTGGAAAGGGATGGACTTTTATAACTGAAACATAAGCTATTGTTTCACTAGGAAACAGGTCATGTTACATCTCAAATTTTAGAAATAAACTGATCCATTTTGTAGGGCCGCTCTCGCAGTGAAATTGCATGTGAATCTAATTCTTTCGATTTTTCCCGAAATTTCTGATGAAATCTGTTAGGATTCCTTAGATACATATTTTTAGGATTCTTTTATCGAACTATGCTGGTATTACATCGATACTGAGACCCAAACAACAGACACCCTGGTCTAAACTTGCCAAAGTCGTGAAATTTTAGTTCAATTTTTAATGATAAGCCCTAATGTCTGAGTACACCCTTTTTTCGAACTGAGTTGGCTATTAACCTTAAAAAATGTTGAAATTTACGAATATGTTCAAATTCAATACTATTATGCATCGGAAATACCCGATTCCCGAAACTTTTAGGGTGCCCCTCGTATAGTAAACGGAAGTACACCAAGAAAAGGTTGCATAAACAGCCATTCGAAACAAAATTAGTTCAATAAATGAGACCAAAACAAATGTGACATGACAGAATGCAACCAATCGGGGGGTATTCGATAGGCGATGTAGTGACATCAGTCTTCCATTCCCAATTCAAACCAAAAATCATTTCGACAGTGTGTTGAGGAATTTCCTTTCTTTGTATGAAGTAGATTGTCAAGTTGAAATTCACAATGAGAAGATGGGTTATTATGTTCGTAGGAAAACTTTATTAAAGAAGTAAACAGCTAGAATGTAAAAAGAAATAGGATGAGTCGGAAATCAATATATATACGCAACGGTAGCTGTTTATATGGATGCGACAGAAATGTATACAGTGTTAACTGAGAGTGGTTATTGAGCGAGCTTTTAAAAGAAAATTCGTTTGACGTTGCTCCCAAATCCATTGCAAAAACAAATTCAAAGTCCCAAGATGGCAAACATAGAATTGGTTGGTCAACAACGTTAGTTGGTCAATAACAGAAATCCCACGATGGCATCCTATGCTTGGGAACTAAATTCGAGATTATTGCCTTTACGTGTAGCGTCAAAGTTTTAAATTCTTGTCTTAATGTTTCAGTCTTGATCCATTTTACAAAATAAAATTCATCTCAGCGATGGAGCGACCTTTTTTGATATGTTTTTTCATTCAACTATTAGGAAAATGTATGCTACGCCTATGCTTGGTATGCATACTCCGTAAAACTGGTGGGAGTATGTTAAATCCTGAATGTAGAGTGTTTTCACTCTACAAAATTAAAAGGATCAAAGGGTGTAATTGAATGAAATCAGATCGAGATACCCTAGAAATGGGTATAAATACGATGTAGTTGCTCCGAATAAAATTAAAACAAATACAGAGCTGGAACGGGCAACATGCCCTAATTAAGGTGTTTGCTTCTCAAAAGTAGTCCTACTGGCGCTTTCGAGCTGGGAGAATATCCCACCAGTATTGTTGTAGAACTAGTAGAGTGACCGGAACAGAATTTATGCAATCGGCTGGTAGCCTTTTGCCTCTGAATTCAACACAATGAACGTATAAACCAGGTATGGTCTATCCATACAAACTGGAGGAAATTTCCATTTCGCTTATTCTACCCTTAGACGAACTCATTTTTCATTTAAATTTCACCGAATCTATCGACTTCAACAAATACATTTAACGTAACCTCAATAGAGAAATGCTAATATGACGACTGGGTCGTTGCGACGGATATAGGGAACGATTTTGAAATTGGTTGAGAAAATGTATTGAATTCTCTCTCAAAAAACCAACTGTCATTCGACATATTCCCTCTATCCGTCGAAACGCCCCAGTCGTCATATTAGCATCTCTCTGAACCTCAATTGCAGATAATTGGAAATTTTACCATTTTTTTTTATTTACCGCATCCAGAAACAATTTGATCTCCAATGTTTTGGCTTAAATACAGGTAGAGACAGTGAGCTGAGGAAATTTATTTGGAAATAGCAGCCTATGAGTGAACAGTAAATCCGTTTTGAGAAATTTGTTTGCATATCCACGTCTAAACCATTCAGCCAATAGTGCACTGAATTTACAAATAAATTTTTCCAGCTCACTGTCGTCTCTACCTAAAAAAGGGCATCTCGGTAGATTTGTCAAGCAGAGACAAAATGAACAAATTCCTTCATCTCAGAGTGGAGAGCCGAGAAATAAACGCCGGCGGCGTCTAGCCGTCCAAAGAAGGTGTAGCGGCGGCGGCTAAGTACGGCTTAGCCGTTAAAAAAGTTCAGGCGGCGACTGGGCCTAGCCGCCGACCAAAAAGGTCGGCTGGCGGCGGCTGGATGACAAATTTTTGTAATTTTCACGAATTTCTGCGATTTTTTACGAATTTTCACGCTTTTCACGAATTTTTGCTCTGTTCACAAGTTTTCGCGCTTTTAACGAATTTTTGCGCTTTTCATGAAATTTCAAATCTTTTACGAATCGAATTTTCGCAATTTTTACGAATATTTACGATTTTCATAAAATTTGGGATTTTCACAAACAATGTCCATCGACAATATTTTCTACAAATTCTTGGAAATTTTCTTAAATTTCTCAATTTTTCTTGGAATGTTGTTTTGAAGAAAAAATAAAAAACTTACGAAAATCAAAGTAGAAAATATCTTAAAGATAGACATCGCAAGGGACATTAAAAGTAGGAGTACATTCTCAAGTGACGGTACTGTTCCAAAAAATGAATTTAATGTTGTTGGTTTGTGTCGTCTTTTTGTCTTTTTTGGATAAAATATGCACCAGCCGCCGAGTTAGCCGACCTAAACCTCTGGCGGCGGCTTACGGCGGCTAGCTGCAATTAGCCGACCAAAATCTCCGGCGGCGGCGGCGGGTCGTTTTGGGCCTAGCCGCCGTTTTTCGGCGGCTGAAATTTGACGGCTCTCCAGTCTGCTTCATCTATAATTTGTCGATTTTTGCCGAACGTAGTTATAATTGGTCAATTAAAAGCTGAAAGCTGTAAATGCTTTTGAAATGTCTCGTTCATTTCCAAAATAAAAACCAACACGGGCGATTTGTTGACTGAATAATGTAAAATCAAAAATTTACATTTTTTCCGAGATTTATGTTGAAAACAAAAACATAAAAACCGAAATGATTTACGAGAATTATGTTTTGTTAAGGAATGGAAATGGAGAAAATTCAAATTAGTTTTCCACATGAAGCGATTTTCGAATAGTTTGTTTCAAATCGCAATTTGCATTCTGAATAAATATTTTCGTTTACAATTAAAACTGAGGAATTCCATACTTTTCATTCGAAATTAGACTGACTAGCCGTTACTCTTGTCTTCCCTTTGCTGTATCGTTGTAAATTTTTAGCAAAATAACAATATCCGAAGGCTTTGATATTAAAAAAGTTCTACCCTAAACGTTCGTCTGCTTTCAAATTACTTTACGTATACAGGGAACGTCAGTGAAATTTAGATACGAATTTACTTGGTCCACTTTTATCAAACGAAACTGCTCAAATGTCTTGTGTATTTGTCGTTTGTTTTGCAATCACATCTCTATATATTGACTCTGGCGTTCGTTGTCTAGGTAGTCAGAACTGACCAGAAAAACGTTTCTGTTGACTAAATCTTGGTTATGAAGTGCCATGGTCGCCGGTAAAGTTGGAGTTCTCGCATAATCATCCAACAAACCAACGTTTTCGTGCGGCTAATGATACGGTGCTCGTCATAACCTCACAATGTGTACGCGTACCGTCAATAAAATAGTGACAGCTGGAACCAACAGAAATTCACGACGAATATTTCGAGAACATACTTCGGGGAATTTTTGGACGCTGTGAGCGGAATTTCTTTGTGAGGAGACATTAGGAAGGCTTGGCGAGATTGGTACTCTTCTCAGTGGCGTGTCACTGCCAGGACTCTTGGTTGCTTAGCCTCACTCGCCAGCTTTAGCTCTCCGGCTGGTTCATGGTCTAAAAGTTTACTCACTGATGTGGCTGGGTCCTAATTTGCTTCTATATGAGTAAAATGATCCGGACTATTCATAGAGCTTAGGCTTTCGGGCTATAGAGTGGACAAGGTCGACGGATGGATTGGTGGTGTTATGTCGCTGAGAGATGCTAGTTTTTCCCGGCTTTTATTTTGATTCCTCGCAAAGACAACGTACACTCGATGAGGGTACATCTCTCTGTATCAATATTCGAGGAATGTATTCCATGTCGTGCAAAACTCTTTGCAAAGGGACGATATGGTCGCCGTGTCGGGTCGTTGTGCTATTCAGTGATGTGCCATCGTCTGGACACGCTGTCATTTCGCTTTTTGCACCGAAGGTCCTCGTCTCAAAGGTGGCTCGTCCGTCAGTCTAATTTAGATGTAAGGGCTTTTGGGCTAAATAGTGGTAAAGTTTGGCGGTTGACCTTTTGGTGGCGCGCTGCTGAGTGACGCTTCTGTCTGGCTCGGCTTTCATATTGGCCCACTGCAGAGAAAGTTTACGTTCGAACGGGCTGGTCTTATAAAATATGAGACTGGACCAGGTCAATATCGAGCGGAATGTAAATCACAGGCTTTATCAGTCCCAATGACAAGGACTGTGATTCGGGCGACAATGTTGCCTTGCTCGCTGTCATTAGTGTAAGGTCTAAGGGGTGAGACACAGCTGTCCTCCCAGTGGCTTTCTAGAATTTACAGTCTAATGAAACGAGGTTGACGCCAGTCACTCTTTGCTTTCTGCCCTAAGGATTAGCTATCATTTTGGTACCTAATCATAGGGACCAGTTTGCTCGCCTGGAGTGATTCGTGTAGAGCGTAAGGCAATAGGTTGAGAAGTAGATGAGGTCCTGAAAAGGGCTTCAAGATTTTCATGATGACAGGGTAGCACAAAGGATCCCATGATCTGTGTGCATTGATCAGAAATGATCACCCTAACTGATTAAAATCTATCTAGGAGCAGCATCGGTTTAAGTGATTGGTATTTGAAACCCACTATTCTTGACGAAGTCAAATTAAATACCCACCGCTTCTCAACTTGAAGAAGAAGCTTTAGGACTTTTGATACCACAGCTTAATGTTTCAATGAGAAAATTCAATAGGCACATAATCCAGTTAGTAATGACCCAGTTTAAACTTGTCGTTTCACAATGTTGAAATCATCACAACCATGCGGACTAATTAAAGTATGGGAAGAAAGTTTGAGAATGCAGTACTGTTGATCATTTTGAGCAGAAACTACAAACTCAGAAAATGGCATCAATTATTGTGAACGTTTCAATGTACGAACGACAAACATTGACGTGCGAACGAATAAATAATTTACCCCATCCCACAAACAATTGTCAGTTAATTAAAACTAAAATTTCAATAGAGCCGAACTTTGTAAACACCTTTCTTCGTCAGTTAAAAACCAATTAATATTTACAACAACATTGCATTTTCACTGGTCAATACAAATTCATGGTTATGAATTGGTAAACGTCGACGGTATAATGGAGAGCATGCTATTGAATTGATTTTGAATTTGCATATGACATATAAATATACATCTATATACATATACAATCCCCTCCGTACATACCACTACGAAGCAATAGAAAAGCTTAATTGAAATTGATTAGGGTTTTTATTGCGAAAGAAGGAGTTTGTTTAAAGAGATATAATGGATGTTGTGAACGTCACTCAATTATGTCGACCAATAAAAGAAGAATCGAAGGGGGGATGGAAATTATTTCATTGTCAGACAGCGGGTGTATATTGATCTCGTTCAAGTATACACTCGGTTCGTCCAATGAATAAATAATTTCAACTGGAGCTGCAGAGCATTGTCCATCAAAAATTGACTTAGAAATTGTGATTAGTTGATCACATGAATGTATAATTCAAGGTATAATTTCGGAAACCGCAACAAAAAGCGATGATTGAATTACCAACAATTTGTTGCTGAATATTAACAAACCGTAAATTCCCGGGCTCCAAAAATTATTTCCCGCAAAAGCTATATCTCCCGGAAACCTGCTTTGCGATTTCTTTCATAATTTCCATCAGGGGAAATTGGGATTGGGATTGTCAGCGCCATTTGTGGTTTCGTTTTAGAGATAAGCGTGGGAAGGTTCAACAGGACGTGTGTAAGATATTTTTCGGGGCTTCGTTGACTGCCCTTATGAAAGGTGAAGACGATGTTAGGCCAATTGCAGTAGGGATAGTTTGGAGACGTTTGGCAGGAAAGGTGGCTTGTTGTAATGTCAGAGATAGTTTAGTTAAGAAGTTAAAGCCTGTTCAGTTTGGGTTTGGTGTTCCGGGAGGTGCAGAAGCGTTGGTTCATGCAGTTCGTCGGTTTTGTACAGTTCAGCATGACAAGCCGATGGCCTTGGTTAAGTTCGATTTCGGTAATGCTTTCAATATGTTGTTTAGGAAGTTCATGCTAGGTGAGGTTAGAGACGTTTGTCCTGAGTTGTTGGCGTTAATGCAACAGTCTTATAGACATTTTTCTAATCTTTATTTTCTTGATGAAACTCTTCTTTCAAGGAGAGGGTTTCAACAAGGAGATCCTTTGGGACCTCCCGGTTTCTGCATAGGTATTATGAAGATGACGCATTCATTAGATGCAAGGTTGAATGGTTGGTATTTAGATGATGGTAGTATTGGTGACGTGCTTTCTGTAGTATTGGGGGATATTAGGAAGATTTTAGAATTTTGTGATTTGTCAGGGTTGCCTTTGAATGCTAAGAAGTGTGAAGTCTTTTTTGTGAGTGCTAGTGAAGGTGAAGCGGCTCATATGTACTCTGAGATTTCGTCATTGTTACCAGGGATTAAGCGGGTTGATGAGTCTTCGTTGGAGATGTTGGGCTCGCCTGTTTTTGAGTTAGGTTTAGAAAGGATGTTTTCAGCAAAAGTTGAATCTATCAAGTTGATGTGTGATCGTTTAACTTTGATGGATGTTCATCCTGCTTTGTGTGTTTTTAGGAAGTCTCTCGGTAGTTCTAGGTTTAATTATTTGTTGCGTTCCTCGAAGGCGTTTTTGTTAGGTGATCGCTTGAGAGCTGTTGACGAGATTTTCCGTTCAACTCTCGAAGCCATTGCGAATGTGAAGATGTCTGATTTTTCTTGGGACCAGGCTTCTCTTCCTTTAAGCTTTGGAGGTATAGGTGTTAGGAAAGTTGAGGATATTGCGATGCCAGCTTATCTGTCGTCTGTTTATTCTACTTTAGAACTGTCGAGTGAGATATTGAGAAAGTTTAGTTTTCAGGTAATCGAAACTAGTGTTTTGGAATTAATTGAGGAAATACCTCGAGATTTTGTTCCAGAAGGTGACGAGAAGAAGAAGAAGCAAACGAATTGGGATCTGCCGATGATTAAGAGTAAATTCGATGAGATGTTTGACTCCAGCGAACCTGTTGCTCGTGCAAGACTACTTGCATCATCAACCAAAGAATCTTCAAAGTGGTTGCAAGTAGTTCCATCGAGCCAATTGGGTTTGCTATTGAATAACAACTCTGCTAGAATTGCTGTTGGTCTTCGTTTAGGTTCTGGTTTATGCGAGGAACATAAGTGTGTTTGTGGTGGAATGGTTCAAAAGGATGGCTTACACGGCTTATCATGCAAAATGAAAATTAAAAAAATTGCTGCGCATGATGAAGTCAACAAAGTTTTTTCTCATGCATTTTCTTCAGCAGGATTTCCAACCATGTTACAACCGCCAGGTATGTCTAGAGATGATGGTAAAAGACCTGATGGAATGACCCTGATTCCATGGAGTCATGGTAAATCTCTTATTTGGGATGTAACCATAAGAGATACATTGGCGCCTTCATACATTAATGAATCTAGCAAGAAACAGCGGTCGATTGCGGACAACGCAGAAAGATTTAAACACAATCATTATAAGCGTTTAAAAGAAAATTATTTGTTTACTCCTCTAGCTTTCGAGACTTTAGGCTGTATGGGACCTGAAACAAAGAAATTCATTGAGAAATTAGGAAAAATTATAAAGGCCACTTCAGGGGAACCGCGATCAATGGATTATTTATTGCAGAAAATTTCAATTGCGATACAAAGAGGCAACGCTGCGTGTATTTTGGGGACTTTGGGAACGGATAGAGTAGATGATTTTTATGTTTTGTAACCTTTGATTTTTGAAAAGATCGTTTTTTTACGGGCTGCATCATTGTGAGCAGCCTTTTTTTTCGCATATTTAAATAAAGAGAACCAATAAGAACGCATTTTATGAAATTCGTAAGTGCTAAATTTTAAATTTCGTTTACCCGTAGAGCCCCCAGAAAGTAGGAAATAACTGCATTTTGGCACCAACTTTTTTTCCAACACGTCTGTGGGCTTGCAGCACAAAAGTACTGGGTTCATTTATATGTGGAACGATAGTGGGTGAGGCCAGCTACAACATCCCACACTCAGTTCCGTGGAACATCGAAGCTGCAGAGAAGGCGGACTCTCCGAACATTCACTACATTTTTAGTCATAACTCTCGTGGATGAACTCGCACCAAGCAGTGCGTATACTCTACCTGTAGGTCTTTCCAAGGCCGACATTCGTACAACATTACAACAATTTAAAATAATTTTTTCTTGAGTTATTGCCGAAAAACTGTTTTCGGTAACCTCTGACATGTCTTCACTTCTGAAAGCTTTTCACAGAAAACATTTTTTTTTAGAAAAAGTGAAAGATACGTGTTTCCTAGAATTGAAAGACGAATCCAACGAGCTATCACTCATTAAAATCGGAGTTACGTTTACAGGCCTGTTACCTATTTTCGAAATTAACTAGGACGACAGTTTATAATCTCAAATTATCAATTTTAATTAAAGCATGGGAACGACTTTTCGAGCGGTGCACAAGAAGAATATTGAACACATGTTCACAACATAACTAATGACTACCACCTACCACAATTTATGAATGTGGGTGTTTCCGCGAATTGTTTTCCCCATTTTTAGATTTAATTAACATTGACTCAAATTGAAATAAATTCATCCCAGTTTTAAATCACAATTTCTCTCCATTTTTAAGCTGTTTATTCAATTATGATGCGTGCCAGTTTGTATTTAAAAGAAAAAGAAAGAAAGTAATTTTAGAATAGGAACTGTACTGTGTGTTCTCCGCGGAATATCGAATCACCTACGTTAAACAAATTCGTTTTGTTTCCCTGCTCATAAGTTTGTCTTTTATACGCAATATTAGATAGACGGGCGGGAAAAGAGAAAACACGTTTTAACGGATGTTTTTACAACTCAAAAAACACCAGCACTTTATTAAGAAATCCTGGAAATTCATATTTTTAGAAGCTTTAATCATTAAGTAACCGGCCTAGAAAAAATATAAAATAGTTTCCCAATAAGTCGGTATTTTAGTGTGTTCACTATTCATCGAGTTGTTCGTATTACTATTTGCTTGTCTGACTGCTTATGAATACGACTAAACTGAATGTTAATTTTCAATAAATCTTGTTCTTGTAAACACAATAAAAGTAAAATCGAAGCTTCACAACAATTGAACGCAGCTGTTCGAACAACTTTCAAGCAATCTGTACGAAAGTCTTAAGAAGCTTCGTCGGCAAATTAACAAAACGTTTTGATTCAATTCAAAGTCATGGTTCACTGAACAATATATAAAGGGACAGTTTGAAAAACAAAAGTCGGTCTGTCGTGAAGAATTGGTGGGTGATGGTTGGAAAAGACGCAAACATACTGAAAAAATCAACTTTCAAAAAGCAGCACACCGAAAATGATGCGATCTAGTTTGGTGTTTGAAGTAAATTGCTCTAGTGGTTTTAAGTGTACGTGGGTCAGGCTAGTCAACAGGATTTTACAGCGTAAACACGCTCCATGCGTCGAAACTCGTACTTTTTATATTTCAAGCACTATTTTCGACGCCCTCAGCTTGTAAAATCCACTACATAGCTAGGGATAAAGAGATGATGAAAAGTCTCCCTATTGTGTGTTTATTGACCTTGGCTACGCCTCGGGTCAACAAAATTCACACGAAAATTCTACTTTTTATAATCTTTTTATCCCTAGTTATGTACAAGGATAAAAGTTTTCGTGTGAATTTGGTTGATCCGAGGCGATGTCGAGGTCAAAAAACACACGAAAACGAGACTTTTCATTTTTATCCCGAGTGGTGTGTAATAAGCCACTTTCAACCCTAGGGAAAACAAAAGCAATGACTATTACATGACACATGCTCAGAGCTGTTACGGTTTAAAATGCCTAGTTTTTTGATTGGTGATGTCTGATTTGTTTGGTTTCAGAAGTTTATTAAATTCCAGCGAAAGAACGGCAGATACAACTTTTACGAGTTGTGTTAACAGCAATTTTTTTTAAGTATTAATTCTACGAGTTTTAGGACGTTCTGGGACGATTTTATAAATTTCAGAATTTTAATGAGCTTTAGGAGGAGTGACAATCCTACATGCTACATTAGCGGCTTTTTGATCGTAAAAGATCGCCGTGATGTTTTGCCTTTTTTATGGTTACGTCTTGTGATATTTTAATATTCAACTGTCGGTAGGAATAGTAGAGATTAAAAATAGTTGTTGATGCTACCGAGTGATAAGTTCTCTTTTAGGCACTAAATGTGGGTTTTGTCCCTGCTTGCGGTCCAAAAAGATTTTGGTTAAAAAAATTGTACATATGATACTGACTATATATAGGTCCATATAGCTATTAACTAACCATATAGCTATATACGAACTATATATAGGTCCATATAGCTATATACGAACTATGTATTTGTCCATATAGCTATATACTAACAACATATAGAACCATATAGCTATATACTAACAATATATATGACCATATAGCTATATAAGAACTATATATAGGTCTACATAGCTATATACTAACTAAATATAGCTATATCCTCCATATATATATGTCAATTGAAGAAATTGGATTTGAATGGTTCACTATCAAGAAAAAATGGAGATTACATTAGGTACTCTCACCCATAATTTTAATATACGTCAATATAGTTATATACTACATATATATATGTCAATTTAGCTATATACTAACTATATATAGGGATATGTACTAACTATAACTATACAAATGGCCGTTATATAAACCCCAAAAGTGAACAAATTTTGACGGCTGCTCAACCTATACCCTAAAAGTCATCAAATTTTTCCAGCTGCCCAACATACAGCGAAAATGCCCAAATTTTTCTAATTTCCCACCATGTAAACCATAAAATTCAAAAACTTTAAATTTTGCTACCAAATTACAACCAACTTCACAACAATAATGACAACACATCATCACAACATTTCCATCACAAAATGACTGTACATTTTTATATGAGAGAAATGGTTCTGAAAATTAATTTATTAATTACACAAAATTCTTATTTTTCCTGGGATAATGATGAATAAAACTTAAGTTCTAATGGCCTGACTAAGGTTCCTGCAAAGTTTCATAGAGATTGGCTGACTACTTTCCGAGATAGCCCGTCGATAGATAGATAGATAGATAGATAGATAGAAACATACAGAGTAAGTTGAATGATTTTCTTCTTCTTCTTTTTCAGCCTGTTTCTATCCACTGCTGGATGTAGGCCTCTCCAACTTCTTTCCATTTCGTACGATCCATTGCCATTTGCTGCCAGTTTGTACCTGCATATTCTTAATTCCGTTTGTCCATCTCTCTGGTGGTCTACCTATAGCTCGTCTTTTATATGGTCGCCAGTTCATGATCTTTTTGGTCCAACGTTCGTCTGTCCTTCTTGCAATATGTCCCGCCCAGCTCCATTTCAGAGATGCTATTCTTTCCATGACATCAACGACCCTGGTTTGTTGTCGAATCCATTGATTCGTCATTCTGTCTCTGAGTGTTATTCCAAGCATACTCCGTTCCATGGCTCTTTGTGTCACTCTCAATTTATCTTCGGATGCTTTCGTTAAAGTGAACGTTTCCGCTCCATAAGTGAGCACTGGAAGGACACAAGTGTCGAAAACTTTGCGTTTCAGACTATTATTCATTTTGCTTTTGAAAATTAGTCTGAGTTTTCCGAACGCTGCCCATGCAAGACCAATCCTACGTCTTATTTCTGCAGTTTGGTTGTCCAGACCTAACTTCAGTTTATGTCCTAGATATACATAGCTGTCGACTCGTTCAATGACAGTGTCACCAATTTTGATCTCTCTATCGTCCCTGATGTTGGTCATGACTTTTGTTTTCGATAAGTTCATCTTGAGGCCAACTTTGCTCGCCTCTTCACTTAACTGTTGTAGCATAAGCTGAGCCTGACCTAGATTCGCTGCTATCGGTACAATGTCATCAGCGAAGCGGATATTGCTCAGGTACTCTCCATTTATCTTTATTCCCATTTTACTCCAGTTTAACTTCCTAAAAATACTCTGCAGAATCGCCGTGAATAATTTCGGTGAAATGGTGTCACCCTGCCTTACACTTCGGCCAATTCTGAATTTCTCCGTGCTCTTATGAAGTTTTATACATGAAGTAGCAATTTTGTACACATATCAAATTGTGTTGGAGTACCTTGAGTCTACTCTACATTCGTCTAATGCGTCCAATATCGACCATGTTTCCACTGAATCGAAAGCTTTTTCGAAGTCTATGAATAGCAAGACTATGTCGATGTTGTATTCACGACACTTCTCAATAAGCGTTCTCATCACCTGCAAATGGTCGTTTGTGCTGAAACCAGATCTGAAAGGAGCTTGTTCAACAGGTTGGTAGAAGTCGAACTTGTTAGTGTTCCTCTTCGTAATGATTTTCATAAACAACTTGTAGAGTGTTGACAATAGGCTTATGGGCCGGTAATTTTCCAGCTTTGTTATGTCTCCTTTTTTATGCAGCAATGTAATTACCGCATTTTCCCAGGCTTCTGGTACTTCTTCCCATTGGAGACATTGATTAAACAAAGCCGTGATTGCCTTTAATAAGGAGTCTCCACCTAGTTTAATGGCTTCCACTGGAACACCATCTTCTCCGGGAGACTTTTTGTTTTTCATCTCGGCTACTGCGGCCTTGACTTCATCAAATGATTTTGATTGTTTGGAAAAAGTCAATTTGGTGTATTTAGTATGAAAAGTGACCAATTTCAAAACGACGTATCTCCGGTAATTTTAAGCCTACATAGTCGAGTGATAGCTCGTTTTGTTCGTATTTAAAGCGAGAATAGTATGAAATTGTGATGATATAGACCAAAGGGTAGAAACTGAAATCTTCGGCTAAACATAGTTGACGCGTCTCAAAAAAAATTCTTCGTTCCTTTTTTGGGAGTTAGACTGCGTCAATTCCTCCGCTATCGCTCCGGACATGATGACTCATGCTATTAAAGAAAATCACACAGAGCTACTACGAATTTTATGCTAAATTCTATAAGTACTACCGCTCAACAAAAGCCACATAAATACTGGAACAATGTTCACTCAGTATTGAGATCCAAAAAAAAGTCTCATTCATCAAAATGAATTAAAATTTCAGTGCTAAACGGGAAGAAACAACTTAAACAAGAGTAACACATTGATGTAATAAAGTTGTCAAGAAAGCATGAAAATATAAGTGTGATGCTGGAACGGATTCTTATTTTGTAAAAAAATTTTCTATCTGCAAAAAATCTCATATTTCATTTTCGTCTTCTTCTTGTTTCTTCAAACACGACGATCGATTTTACGTATACCTTATATTTATATAAAATGCAAAGTAAAGCCAAGTATCCTAGCAACATAACATGGAGCGATATAATTTATATGGATAATAAATGAAAAGAAACGGTTAGAGACAAATCTTTATACAATTTCGAAGCGTAATATGTATCCATCCATGTGTGTGGAGCTGCAGAAGGTACAGAAATAAATTGGAATATATTTGAACACTACACCTGGCCGATATGTTGTAACAACATCAATTTTCATTTCTTTTTTCTAATTTGACGAAGGCTGAAGGCTCATTACCAAATATTTTTTATGCTGTTCCGAAATCGTCGTATAACATCCAACACAAATGAATCCAATAAGCCGTAATGTAATACTCGTACAGTGTTAATAGGTGGTGATAAATTTCAAATTTAAATTTTAATCGACAAAAGCGAAGCACTCAAATGTATAATTACAACGAAACCATGAAAATACGGTTGGTTTCATCACTGAATTGGGTGATAAAATTCTCGGTATTCTAAATCCAATCTCATTTATTTTTGGGAATATATCTGGGACACATGAGCTACGAGATGTGCGCTATGATTTTATACAATAAACTAATTTCGTTTTGACTGTACACGTCTTAATTGAGTAGTGATTACATTCAACCTTTCATATATTTGGGAGTAATGTTGATTAATGACACTGTCTGAAAAATGATGCCTTTTCGGGTGTTGGCAGTACATCTTCTTCGCGTATAATGTAACATTGAGGTATTTAGTCGCGTATTAAGCTCTATGATAGAATTTCGTTAACGAACGAATGGTAAGATCGAGGGTAAGATCTATTACATTTGATAATCCCAATTAGGTGTGTCAATGAATTGAAAGATTTATTACTTCTCCAAATAAGAATAAATTATGTGAAATTGATTTGAGGACGGAGGGAATTCTCAGAAATAAATTTGATGTCAATTTATTATACATGTGCCACAGTATTATTCATGTGGCCTATAGCCAACCACTCGAGTCGAATTTATGTAACATAATACATCTTTTAGAGGAGAGACAGAAAAAAGCGACAGCAAGTTATTTCCTTGACTGTAAGTCATGGGTCTTACTACAGAAAATACGATTAAAAATGTATAGAAATGTGATTAAAAACGTTAAATGTAACACTTTTGTGCCTTTGTTAGCACCAAGGTTAAGAGTGATATCGCCAAAACATCGAACAAAATCAGACATTTTGGGACAAGGGGTCACAGATATTATTGACTTATAGCTCATTCGATTCGTTGAACTTTTGCGAGTAAAACGTAGTACTACGTTTGGTGAACGTTATTTTGTTGTCGACGCTCGAGGTCATGAAGTAAGGGTCTGCCAAAAGCTGCCCAAAATCGTTTCCTCGCGATTAGTCGAGTAAAACAATTTTGGGAAAAAACATTTTTAGCTAGCCCTTGTAGGCCTTGAAAAGACGCACATTTTGAGTATATACACCACCAGGTGCATGTTGCCCTGATGGTGATGTTAATGACTTTAGATGAAAAAATTGGTGATTTTCCGAAGACCCTGACCGGCTGCAGTGACATAAGTCCGAGACATGGTATGCATGGTGAGAGAGCACAGCCTCTGTAGTACCATAACATGTAAAAACATCCTTGGATAAGTTTTACTGCAAAGGGTTGGAGCGACTTTAGCGGAAGTCCACCCCAAGTCGACGACATTTTATCCCTTTATTTCGTTTGGTGTTCGCTTTTTTGAGGTTTTTTGTGCGGCTATTTATGACTTATTGCTGTTAAGAGTAAGATTAACTAAAATAAAGAATTTTTCGATGTATTCACGTGGTACTTATAGTCTTGGACTAATCGCGAGAAAACGATTTTGGGCCCCTTTTGGCAGACCCTTACTTCATGACCTCGAGCGTCGACAACAAAATATATGACACCAAACGTAGTACCACGTTTTACTCGTAACAGTTCAACGAATCGAATGAGCTATAAGTCAATAATATCCGTGACCCCTTGTCCCAAAGTTGTTCAAAGATTTCGCGATATCACCCTTAACACGATAACTTGATGAAGTCTCATTTTGAGAAATGTTTTTTATTTGATGAAGTATTGAAATCCTCAGGTCAAGTTCGAAAATGGGTGCTATCGGTTCAACCTTCTGGGAGCAGCTAAAAAAAACATTTCTGCTCTTTGTTAACTTGAGCAAGGCTCGACCGATTTTCAAAAACTTTTTTTATTCGATGGAGGATTGCAATTCTCAGATCAAGTTCGAAAACGGGTGGTATTGGTTCAACCATCTGGGAGTAGTTCTCAAAAGGAACCTGTTCTAATCTTTGCACGTATTGGATAATGCTCGCGCCAAGTCAAGTCAAATTTTTGATTTTTAGAAATTTATTTGGAGGTATTCCTTGACTCCCTTGGCACTTTCCGGTGTGCCTAAAGTTGACGAGTCGCAATAACCGACAACGTGTTAGAGGGATTCTTTTGAAAAACAGCCTACCGAAATCGGACGCATTTTCCAGTGGACTTTTTTATATGTGCCTAGTAAGGTATTCGACCCTAGAAGCCAAAACCACTTTCAAAAAAATTCTTCGAAGTTTGTGTGGCTGGTGAAAGGTGATCAAACACCGAAAATTTGCACTTTCCTTACAAAAATTTCTCCAGTTACACGGGCCGTACAGGCTCCAAAACCCGAAAAACGAAAAAAAAAAAATTCTTGGTTTTTCGAAAGTCTACTGTTACTGTAGGGTAATTAGGCACATAAAGCGGTCGCAAAGTGACATACTGATGTGAAAAATAGATTTATGATAGTGGAAATAACGGTTTTGAACACTGTGGCCATTGCCTGATGAGAAATGGTATTTGTGAACTTTATATTTAATGTAAACGGTCGAAAAAACGTATCCAATTTTCTCTCAGATCGAAACAGTGGTCAAAATTTTAAATCATTACCAATACAAACACTATTGAGAAGTTCAAACAGTCAAGGGAACTGACCAACCCAACAGTCAGGGGACCTATTTTTGTCGTCGACATTTAATTGAATGTAAAGTTAGATGCTGAATAGCTGTGGGAATTACTGTATAACACCGATTCTTTGTGGAATATCTGAACGTCGTACATAAGTTCACGATAGAAAGAAAAATAATTTCCGATAACTTTTCACACCAACGAATCCGACTTTAAAAATGAACTGTGCACTACTACGTGTGAGTGTTACCTGTGCGATAATTAATACAGCCACCGAGGCATATTTGCACCGTCTACGTAATGAGTGAGAGACTTCCATGATATTTTCGTTGTGAAATTCAATTCACGAGTTAGATATCATTCTATTTTTACCATCACGTGAAACGTTCAAACCAAAACAATGAATGACTCAGTCAATTTAATTTATCTACTTCGTCCGATAAAGTTCATTTGCAGCTAACAAAAACATATCAGTCCCGGCTGAATCGGAAACAGAGTATATCAAAAATGAACAGTAACATTTTATGGAATAATTCCACTGGATGTCTCGAAAAAGTGTGATGGCGTGCATACTGTGCTGGTAATCCACAAGAGCTGTTCGGAATTGGGTTAAATATGAGATATGAGGTTGTAGATTGAAATGGAAAATTCTTGTGAATTTACAGAACAAATTTTGATAAATGCATCGACTTATGACTTCTGTAAAAAAAATGAATCAACGACCTAAATTTACATCTTAAAACATTGCATTGGGAGTCATGTTTAGGCCTTATGTACTACGTCCGAGATAATATGGCAGAGACAATTGCCCGCGTTAAAATTTAAAACAAAAATCGTTCGCCACGAAAACAAAATAAAAGAAATACTCCTAACGCTGGGCCTGCAAATAAACGTCTCACTATAGATGCCAAAAATAGCATTATCAATAAATCAAATCCACCAAAAAACCCAGAAGGGTAAATGTGACGCAAGTCCTTTATCTTACTTACAAAATAACTGATATCGCTGAGGGTGACGCATTCTGCGCCTGTACGCAAACGTTTTATCAACAGAAAAGTGACCCAAAAAGTTTCAGAAAGAAAATTTTACCAAAAAAAAAAAATTGCGTCACAAAGTGGTAGATGACTCGGCCTTCTTCCGTTTAAATTCCATTATTTCACGACGGATTTTGTCCTATTTTAACTATTTTCATAGCCATGGTTTCCTCAACATCTGCCACTTGTGACGCATTTTTTTTTTTGTAAAATTTTCTTTCTGAAACTTTTTGGGTCACTTTTCTGTTGATAAAACGTTTGCGTACAGGCGCAGAATGAGTCACCCTCAGCGATATCAGTTATTTTGTAAGTAAGATAAAGGACTTGCGTCACATTTACCCTTCTGGGTTTTTTGGTGGATATCAGTTCTTTTGGAAGTTTAGGGGTAAGGGTCACTAGTTTTGTAAGCATCTCACGTCGACTGCAGCTCAAATCCATCGAAAATACGATGGAAGTTAGGAAGTGCCGGAGAAATCATATGTCATCCCAAAATTTAGGAACCAACCTTGGAACACCTCTCTTATATCGAAAATAACCCTAATCCATCGAGAAATCCCATGGAAGTTAGAAAGTGCCAGAGGAATCATCTGTCATCCCAAAATATAGGAACCAACCTTGGAACACCTCACTTATGTCGAAAATAACCCAAATCCATCAAAAAACCCGATGGAAGGTAGGAAGAGCCAGATGAATCATCTGTCATCCCAAAATATAGGAACCAACCTTGGAACACCTCACTTATGTCGAAAATAACCCAAATCCATCAAAAAATCCGATGGAAGGTAGGAAGTGCCAGAGGAATCATCTGTCATCCCAAAATTTAGGAACCAACCTTGGAACACCTCACTTATGTCGAAAATAACCTGAATCCATCAAAAAATCCGATGGAAGTTAGGAAGGGCCAGAGGAATCATCTGTCATCCCAAAATTTGGGAACCGACCTGGTGTAAGTTAATATTTAATAATCCACACAATTTCCAACAAGAAACACATCCAAAAACAACACACACCTTTCACCACATTACCATCCATATCATGCACTAAAATATACAAAACACACACACACACATACAAATTGGTTTTTATATGACATTTGTATATGGAGACTTTGAGGAGCTCCAGCTCCCAAGATATGAGCTTTTTCCAACTTTTGAAAATTCCATTCTTATTTTTGAGCCATTATTAGCCTATAACCAAAATTTCAGGAAAATCTATAGAAACGTTTAGGAGTTCCTGGATCCCGGAATCCTGGAACTAACTAAGTAACTAACTAACTAACGTAGGCGATTTCAGTTATCTGAAAAACGAAATTTTTTGCTTATTTTCATACAAACATCAATATTTCGGAGTCCAATTTTGAAGCTGCAGTAATGTGTGATAGCTCGTTGAACTCGTATGGATTCCTAGATTCCAGATATCCTAGTTTGGGGGTCGTTGGAGTTAAGGGGGAGAAGTCAAAAAGTTGCTGTAAATATGCTCCGCCGTCCCCAAAAATTTTTTTTAAAAACATTTTTGGTAGTGGACTTGCGTCACGCCCGCTAACTAACGTGCGGGCATGATTTGGATTTTTCCTCTTATCTCGTAAGTTCCTCGATACAAATTGAATAAAAAGCCAATGATAACCAACTCGTATGAGTAGACTGTGAGTTGAACTTTGAAACGAAACATTTGAGTTTGAATTTAGCTGACGGAATCATGGTAGTGCAAGCACACAGATCGTACACAAATCGGGATTTCTATGAAAATCATTGGAACCAAATCCACCTGAATATCGAAAGACAACGAAATGGATTATCATCGAATGCTACCAATACCAGCGACATCGACCGAACCTTTCCTGGTTATCTCGAAATGCACAATAATGCCAACAACTCCCCGAACACCTGTGACATCGATCAGACCCTTCCTGCCTATCACGAAATTAACAATAATGTCAACAGTTTACCCTCAAGACCGTTCGACGAAATATCTTTGCCATCATACGAGTCCGCTGTCAATTGGCCAGTTCACCGAGAAGCGACATCGGTTCCGATTCCAGAATCACTGAACGCTGAGAGGACACCAAATCAAGCACAAGTGCAGAGCCGTTGCTGTTTAATGTCCGGCCGAATGAAGCATATAAGCATAGCAGTATCGGTTATCTTTTTGTGCGCTCTACCATTTCTAATAATTATATTTTTGGTACAGCGGTAGCAGTTCAATTTTATGATGAAAGCTTGTTTAAGGTCTTTGTTAAGCAATAAATTCGGTTTTTTACTTTTCAATTTATTTTTATTTTCTTAAATGTAATAACGAAGGATTACTCCTACAATACTTGAGAGTAATGCGGTACGTAACACGTGAAGTAAATGTCACTTTCCTGCACGTGTCAACATTGAACGAATCAATCCCTCAAAACTTAAACTTTACATCTTAATTTGCATACTGACATAACTCACTGGAAAATGCGTCGATATGAATAACTTTCTATCGTAACGTAGCGCAAAAACTGAAGGATAAATGAAAATGACCTTAAGAGTCAATTCGCCAATTTCTCAGCCACTTGGAAAACAAGCTCGCGCCGATATTGTTCGATTCGTCGTTCAATTCTAGCGAGCGGGTGTCTGCCATTTTATCTCAAAAAAATCCAGTTTGGGTGTAATGTGTCCACATGTGATGTGATGTCAGAGGGTGGTTAGAACACTTTTTTAGCAATAACTTGAGGAAGGAGTAACACAAAGAGTTGAAACTTCGTAGGACTGTTGGCCTATCCACGGCCGACCGTTTAAGCCCACTCTGACTTCCGCACGCACCACCCATGGCCAGTCATCAGTCAACGTATGGTCAACTTTCAAATAGTACTGTACCTCTGCAACATCATTGTTCTGATGTTTGAACTACACATTATGGTAGCTGGCTTCAGCCTCTATCACATATCAAAAATCTACCACAGAAGTTTTGTTTTGCAAGATTTGCGGGACCATTTGAAAAAAAGTTGACCTTTACGGCTGGAATAAAAGAATAAATTTGAACCAAATTTATGTCCAAAATGGTTTTTTTAGTAACGTGTCCGGGGGACTATTCTAGCCCATAGGCGATCGATTCCGAACGAAAATTTTATTGAAAATAAATATTGAATAGCCACAAAAAAAATGTCCAAAAATGCTTCATATCCCACTTTTATATAGAAAATAGTCCAAATAGATCGAAATTTGGGTTCCAAGACTATAAGTACCACGTGAGTACATCGAAAAATTCTTTATTTTAGTTGATCCCACTCTTGTCAGCAATAAATAATGAATAGCCGCACAAAAAACCTCAAAAAAGCGAAAAACAATCGAAAGAAAGGGATAAAATTTCGTCGGCTTGGGATGGACTTCCGCTAAAGTCGCTCCAACCCTTTGCCGTGAAACTTATCCAAGGATGTTTTTACATGTTATGGTACTACAGAGACTAGGCTCTCTCACCATACATACCATGTCTCGGACTTATGTCACTGCAGCCGGTCAGGGTCTTCGGAAAATCACCAATTTTTTCATCTAAAGTCATTAATAACACCGTCAGGTCAACATACACCTGGTGGTGTATATACTCAAAATGTGCGTCTCTTCAAGGCCTACAAGTCTAGCGAAAAAAGTTTTTTTTTTCCCAAAATGGTTTTACTCGACTAATCGCGAGAAAACAATTTTGGGCCCCTTTTGGCAGACCCTTGCTTCATGACCTCGAGCGTCGACAACAAAATAAATTTCACCAAACGTAGTACCACGTTTTACTCGCAACAGTTCAACGAATCGAATGAGCTATAAGTCAATAATATCCGTGACCCCTTGTCCCAAAGTTGTTCGAAGATTTCGCGATATCACTCTTAAACTAAAAGATGAAACAGTATGAAAAGTATTGCATTGCACAAATCATATGCAAAATGAACCTTTCCCGCAAAACATAAAAGCCAATAGAACAAAATTGACAAAATGACATGATCGCATGATAGCCATCCTTTAACTTTTTTGTTACCAGACATTAGATGTCTACTAACAATATCTGTTCGACGAATAACAAATTTTCACCATCATATTGAAGGATAAAGGGATGTTTTATTGAAGGATGAAGTCAGAAAAAAAAGAGAAAAGAACAAACATCGTCTTCATGTGAATGTATAAACAGTGAATGCTGAAAAGCATCGTTCGATTATTTCCTTAAAAATGGTACGAGCAAATACCAAATATACAACTAGGGATTGAGACGAGAAAGCAGCTCCGATTATAATTTCCAAACGAAAACATTTTTATTTGATGTAGTGGAAGCATATATATATAAAACACTGCAATGGTGTTGTTTTTATTGAATAAAATTCTCTTCGCAGAAGGAAATGTGACGAATAATTTCTTTTCACATGGAAATGATGAATATACATTGATCGCTAGGGGTTTGTATAATTTATCATCAATCATTTCGGAAAGGTCAAGAAGATAATTTGATATTATTCTTTTATCCATTTATTGAAGACGAACATACCATACCATACATACCATACATGACGTGTATATTACACGTATCATATAGCTTTAAAATGCTGGCCTTGTTGAGCAGCTTGTGGGTATAACCGATAATATGACAATTGAATGACATGGTTTGGTTATTCCCTTGACTGAAAGTCAGGGTCTTACACCAGAAAATACCGAAAAATGTGGGTAACAAAAAGGTTCACTATGATTGAAAATGTATGAAATGCTATAAAAAACGTTAAATGTGGGTAACAAAAAATCGTTGAGGGCACGATAACTTGAGTAATTTTTAACCAATTTGGATGAATCTTTTTTTTAAATTTGTGGAAGTAAAATACCGAGGCTAAGTTCGAAGATGGGCTATGTGGGACGAAGGATCTGGAAGCTATCCCAGAAAAACAGGATTTTACACTGTTGATTATAGCCTCAATCGAAAAAGATTACTTTGATGAAATTTGATTTTGTTGCGTAGTGTGTGTAAATCGTATTAGTATGTTTTCGATAATGTTCATGAAACAAGTAGAAAGAAAAATTTCGGCACTACATGCCCAGCCTCTAACCGGTAAACATCTCTTGTTAGTGAACTGTTAACAATTTGATAGTTGACTATCAAATTTGATATTTGACTAACAACTTGATAGTTGACTATCAAATTTGATACTTGACTAACAAATTTAATGCGTCTACTACCAAAGAAAGATGTTTTTTTTTACTCAAGGTCTTACGGCAGAAAAATGTCATGAGCACACTATGATTGAAAAATGTAGGAAATTTTATGAAAAACGCTAAATGTAACCATCATTCTTTGTAGGCAATATAAGATATAAGTCATTCTCAACAAATTTCTGAATATTTTTTTTAAATTCATTATTCCAACAATCAAACAAAATATGTTACAACTCCCATACGAGTGTGAAGTTTGCGGCCAGAGCGAAGCGAGGGCCGTAATTCTCACGAGTCGTAATAATTTTATGGGATATTATATTCGACCAATAGAAAAATTCAATTTTACCCGATAAAAAATAATAAAATACCGATAGAAATGTGGTAAATGTCGCTGGCGCCTCTTCAGTAAATCAGTAAAAAGTAAAAAAAAAATGTCTTTCCTTCACTCCAGTGCCGCCTTTTCCATATGGGCCGAATGGGCAAATGCCCGTTGCGCCCGAAGTGGAGCAGAAGATAATGGCGCCCGAGGTCCGTAAAAAATATTTTGCTTTACTAAATTGGCGCCTATTTTTCCAATTGCCCGATGGCGCCCAAAACCTAAAAGCGGCACTGCTTCACTCTTTGTCGATTTTTGAAATATAAAGCAAAGGCGGGTCGTTCCTAGCGAATTCATCCTTTTACAAAATGTAACGAGAAGGCGTTTTGTTCGTTCCAAGGGAATTCATCCTTCTACAAAATGTAATGAGAAGGCGTTCTGTTCGTTCCTAGGGAATTCATCCTTTTACAAAATGTAACTTAAAGACGTTTTGTCAATTACTCACTTTTGTCGTTTTCTAAATCGACAAAAGTGAAGAAACGAAAAAAAAAATTAATTAATTTATCGGTCGTTTATTACCATCCACATTTTATTCACGAGTGACGGTTTTGTAAAATACCGGGGGACTTCGTTTTTGTACAAAACTGTAAGAGAAGAACATCTATCGGTTTTTTTTTAATTTTTCACGAAAGTGAAAGAGTCCTCTCATCGTTCAACATCTGCTCTGATTAAATTTGACAAAATGGCAATCAAACAGAATAATAGATAACTCATACGAGTGGGAAGTTTACGGCCAGAGCGAAGCGAGGGCCGTAATTCACACGAGTCGCATTTTATTTACGATTTGTGGTTGATTGAAAATCTTGCTGCAAATTTATAAGAAAAATGAGAACTCAAAGATCATTCGGTCTTCGAAGGTTTATTTGAAGAACTTTTTCTGTCAAATTTCGTTGTCATGTTTAGAGTAATCGATATATTAAATGTAGGCATTTGTATCAGTGATGCTTCGGAAGTTCAACAATGAAAATGGTCAAAAATGTATTGAAAAATTTGTCAGTCAAGGGACCTGACCCGCCCAAAAGGTGGGACCTAGTTTAATTGGCACAATTTTTTTTAACAAAAAAAAAGTTTATCTTCAGCAGAGAACAAAGAAATTTCCGTTTATTTGTGCTAAACGGGTATACCTCAGAGAAAGTTTTCGAACGTAAAACAATCAGTGTTCCCACATCAACCACATGTGAGTGTATAGTATAACGATTACGTACGAAAACGGTTAGTTCTCCAACTCAAGTTGCAAACAAATATAAGATTAGATTAGATTAGATTAGATGGGAGGGTGTAAGCCCAGCACCTAAGCCTCAGATGGGCCTGTTGTGCTATTGTACAAGTCTCTTGATCATATGGACTGTGATTTTACATCATATCTCTCCCGACTTAGATTGTTCACAAATCGACCGTGTGTTAACGTCCCATACGTTGTGAATTCTCCAAGCCGTGGGTGGTATGCGAATACCACAACCATCACTAATTGACCTGTACATTTTCCCAAAGATGGCGCTATCAACATTGTCATGTTGTAGCTCTTTCTACTATTGACATTATGTCGATATGGTTTCTTTTATGGAGAAAGCGAATGTTGGGTTTTTTGATATTTCCGACTTTGTTACGGTTACGGCTATTAGTTTTAGGTAATAGCAAGTGTCTAATCACCATAGGCCATGAGTTGCCTCTTCGTATAAATCGCCATGCCACCATGTGACTGAACTCGTTCTGGCGTTGCAGGTTGTAGCGTTTGAATGATTCGTATTTCGTCATATCCCTTGACATCCATACAACGTATCAATCAATAGATCTGTTAAACCTCGCGGTCATTTTGGAGTACAAGATAGTTTCTGTATCTTGGGATTGTACCACAGCAAATTTGTAAAAATTTGCTATGTGGTTTTGGGGTGTCAAATGAGAACCCGAGGCGTTTGTACCTTACCTGCACTAAAATTGACTGCCAGATGCCATACGGCAATGTGTCATTTTCGTACATTAATCGAGCACGTAATTTAGCATTAGCTTCTGGTAGAGTCGATTGTTAATCCGTACACCGACGCCACGAAGCACATGTTAAATAACAAAGGAAATAACACAATTGTTGATATCGCACAATGAGGCGAGAACGACTTTATTGATCAAAGAGAAAATGACCTACGAGAACAACACTTTGACTTCGTTAATAAGACCTTTAAAATAATTTCACCATTTAACCATTACAGCAAAATAAAAACACCAAAGCCGTAAAAGTTGGCACAGAAATTAGACAAAATCGAAAATGAATTCACACACAGCCACACAAAAGAAACACTTTTAGAGAGCAACGCATAAACACGTCCGTTCTCTGTGACTGCCGTTGTCCAACCTCTCAAACAAATATAAACTTTTGTTGATGTGACGAGATTTGAATAAAAATCAGAATCGTAAATAGACAAACATTACGACGTAACAATTTGCTTGTAAAGTAAACTTTTCACCATCTAATCCAGACACACACACACACAACAATTTACATTCGAATTTCATGGTCGAATTGTTTGGATATTATTTTCCTTCGGTTTGACCAGTAATGGCATATACAATTTATATACGGATAGAACTTTGCAGCTTCCTGGGGGAGTGAAGCTTATTCGGGGTAAGAAAAACGAAACCTAAGTCTTGATCAACTTTCTCCCATGTAAATCCTTAGCCCATACCACTTTCCAAACGAATGGAATTCGTTGCCCAGCAAAGGCAAGACATTTCACCGGCAGTATAGTGGCGAAAACGATTATGGTTTTGGACGTTACGGTTATTTAATTTTCGGTCAGATTTTCCTAACAATTTAATTCAATAATGTACGGCGGGCGAAAGAAATGCATTTTCCAATGTGCTGTTGGAAACGGTGCTGGTAATTTATGTGAACGGTATGAAAGTCTCATTCAATTTTACATTTAATTCGAAAATTTAAATTTAGAGAGAAAATATGCAAAAAACGTATAGCGACAAAATGTATCAAAAAATGAATTACAGATCATCATCACACCTCGAGGTGTACCAATCAATAACATTGCCAAACTGAATCGTTCCGAAAACTTTTAACTTTAAGTCGTGAATTTCTCCTATATTTCAATAATCGAGCAACTTGATTTCAATATAGAACAAATTGTTAGGACAGTGTCACATGAAAGTATATAGTTTCCAATTTTGTTTGCATTTCAATGAAGGAAAACCAATTAACGTTTCATGTTCAGTGGCACTGAAAATTGAAAAAAAAAACCCGATGCAGCATAAATGATATGATGAGCGTCACCAGCATGATAAAAGTTTCGTTTTGCCTTAATTAAAAGTGAACCTATATCTATGGCACATTTTATGGTTCTACCGGATTAATGTACAAATTTCATGAAAAAAAAATTGGAAAAGTTCACTTCGCTTTACGAAAAACTTTTAAAATTTCACTTCAAAACTACTTTAACAGTTGTTGTAATGGAAATGTCTTCAATTAACACCGAGAGAGTGAACGTTAAAGCAAGAAAAATCTATGGTAAACCGACCGATGGCGATGGTTTCATCTATAAAGTGCAAAAGACCGCCTATATAAGTTTGTGAGGTCATTTGTATTCGAACAGGGTTTTCTGTAAAACGAAGCATCACCTATCGCCCAAAACCACTTACAGTGGAGTTGTGACACAAGTCCTGTTATCCACTTACAAAAGAACTGATATCGGTGTAGGTGACGCTTACAGATTCGACACGCAAAAAGATATGTGTCACAAATGGCAGCTGATGAGGAAAGCACGAGAAAATGTTTGATCAACAAAAATTTTACCCGAAAATTTTTAGAAAGAAAATTCTAAAAAAAAAATTGCGTCAACAAGTGGCAGATGATTTGTATTTCTTCCGTTTGAATTCCATTCTTTAAAGCAATATATTTCACCATTATAAAAATTTTCCTTACTCAACATCTGCCACTTACGACGCAATTTTTTTTTTTATAATTTTCTTTCTAAAATTTTTTGCTCTTTTGTAAGTTTTGATTTTTTAGAATTTGGTCGCAGATAATAGACAATCATATTGTGCAGTTTGAACGAAAATATTCTTCTGACAAAACTAAATAACTTTCTCTTTCATCTCAACCTTCCAGCTTTCATTTTACTAAATTTAAAAATTTAACGAAAATCGAAAATTTGACGAAATTCAAAAATTTTACGCACTTAAAACGCTCATAGCTTTCAAATAAGCGACTTTTTAGGGAAACCATGAAACACGCATCGACTATAATCTAAAACTCTATAACTTTGTCTTTTAAATGAACTTTTTATCTGCCATATTTTTCGAGTTACGGCTGACAAAGCTCGCACTTAAAACGCTCATAGCTCCCAAATAAGCGACTTTTTAGGGAAACCATGAAACACGTGTCGGCTAGAACGTGAAACTCTATAAATTTGTCTTTTAAACGAACTTTCTATCACCTCCTTTAAGTCCCCGACAATTTTTGTGATGACAATTTTTGTGATGTCACAAATAATTTGTGACAACACAAAATATTTGTGACAACACAAATTATTTGTGACATCACAAAAATTGTCATAACAAAATATTTGTGATACTCAATATTTGTGTTGTCACAAATTATTTGTGACAACACAAATATTTTGTGATGCTCAATTTTTGTGACAACACAAATTATTTGTGACAACACAAATATTTTGTGATGCTCAATTTTTGTGACAACACAAATTATTTGTGACAACACAAATATTTTGTGATGCTCAATTTTTGTGACAACACAAATTATTTGTGACAACACAAAAATTTTGTGATAAAATTTTTTTTTTAGAAAACGGGAAAATATGGGTTATTTGTAAATAACTGAGGGTGTGGGGGTCAAAAGGATTAGAACGTTTGAATGTCACTAGAAAAACAGGTAAGTCGAGCACACATTTATAAGTTAGACGACTCGATCTATCTGACTTCTATCTCAAGATTCTGAGATAACAATGACAACACCTACGAAATCCGATGTTATCCAAATTATACTCTTGATTTTCTTGCAATGAGAACGAAGAAAACTTAGACGTCGCACAAGAAAAGTGTTTGGCTACTGAATTAATCCTTCTATGAATCGTTGAACGAAGTTGTTTTGTTCAATCAAACTGAATTCATCCTTCTACGAATTGTACAAAGAAGGTGTTTGGTTCGATCCTACTGAATTCATCCTTCTATGAATCGCACAAGGAAGGTGTTTGGTTCGATCCTATTGAATTCATCTTTGTACGAATCGCACAAACAAGGGGTTTGGTTCGATACCACTGAACTCATCCTCCCACGAATCGTACAAATAAGGTGTTTGGTTCGATCCTACTGAATTCATCCTTCTACGAATTGTACAAGGAAGGTGTTTGGTTCGATCCTACTGAATTCATCCTTCTACGAATTGTACAAGGAAGGTGTTTGGCTCGATCCAACTAAATTCATCCTTCTACGAATTGTACAAGGAAGGTGTTTGGTTCGATCCTACTGAATTCATCCTTCTACGAATTGTACAAGGAAGGTGTTTGGCTCGATCCAACTAAATTCATCCTTCTACGAATCGCACAAGGAAAGTGTTTGGTTCGATCCTATTGAAGTCATCCTCGTACGAATCGTACAAAGAAGGTGTTTTGTTCGATTTTACTGAAATCATCCTTCAACGCATTAGACAAGGAAGGTGTTTGGATCGATCCTACTGAATTCACCCTTCTACGAATTGTACAAGGAAGGTGTTTGGTTCGATCCTACTGAATTCATCCTTCTACGAATCGCACAAGGAAGGTGTTTGGTTCGATCCTACTGAATTCACCCTTCTACGAATTGTACAAGGAAGGTGTTTGGTTCGATCCTACTGAATTCATCCTTCTACGAATCGCACAAGGAAGGTGTTTGGTTCGATCCTACTGAATTCATCCTTCTACGAATTGTACAAGGAAAGTGTTTGGTTCGATCCTATTGAAGTCATCCTCGTACGAATCGTACAAAGAAGGTGTTTTGTTCGATTTTACTGAAATCATCCTTCAACGCATTAGACAAGGAAGGTGTTTGGATCGATCCTACTGAATTCACCCTTCTACGAATTGTACAAGGAAGGTGTTTGGTTCGATCCTACTGAATTCATACTTCTACGAATCGCACAAAGGTGTTTGGTTCGATCCTATTGAATTCATCCTTCTACGAATTGTACAAGGAAGGTGTTTGGTTCGATACTATTGAATTCATCCTTGTACGAATTTTTAAAGAGAGTAAAAGTTTTAAATGGGCGCGTGAAACGGAAAGCGGCTGTAAAGCGTAGAATGGTTTTAAATAATTAAAAATTTGAATATCATTTGTAAATTGTCGATTTATTTGTTAACATTGCAGTTCCTTTGAAAATGTTCTAAATCGAGCTCGCACCCAATTCCAACTTTCAGCTCCTTTGTAAATGCTCTAAATCGATTAGTACAAAGAACGTGTTTGGTTCGATACCACTAAATTAATTCTTCCTAGGTTCTGAAAGAACAGGTTAAGACATCCACGAAGGCGGGTGACACCGAAATCGATAAACGCTCTCAGTACAGATTGTGTGTGAAATCAACTTGAAGAAAATGCTTTTTAGGAAAATTCGGAATTTTGTTTTTGTTACGTTGCCTTTTTCATATAAACTTCGTAACCGCTGAACTCAATTTGTGTGTCACCGCCTTCGTGATCAACTCAGAGTTGTCTTAACCTGGTTCTTTCAGATTCTTGAATTCTTGAATTCTTCTACATAATGTATATAAAAATGAAAAAGAAGAGAACTTTGAAAATGAAGATAAAACAGATTGAATAGCCTACTTGTGCTAATAGACGGATTCTAAGCTCTTAACTACGGACATAGACAAGACCAATAAGATGCAAAAACGAATGCAACCTTCTTCACTGAACTAAAAAGACTGCTCAAAGACGGCTTCCTTCTGGAGGAGTTACTATTCCCAACTCAGAAATTCCGTGGAAAGATTCCTTGAAGTACTGAAGTGTTATTCTAGATAAAACTATTACTTTCAAGATTATTTAAACGAAAGGACTTAAGTTCCTGGGAGTGCTTTACCCGTTTTTAAACAAAAGATCGAGGTTAAATACTTCTAAAAAAGATCAGAATTTTCAGTGCAATAATTCAGTCCTGCTTAGCGCTTGCCCAGTATGGTGCGGCTGCGCCCAGATCCACGACCAAGAGCTTCAGATTATTCAAAACAAGTGCCTAAAAATAATCTAAATCTCCCACCACATTATGAGGGTAAAGATTTGCATAGAATAGCTTCTATACCCTTGAGCAACACTTGATAAAGTGTCTATTTTTTAGGCAACGCAATCCTTCTTCATTTTTTTGTAAGTTTTATAGAAGGATTGATTTAGTGGGATCGAACCAAACAACTTCCTTGAACGATTCATAGAAGGATGAATTCAGTATCCAAACACTTTTCTTGTGCGATGTCTAAGTTTTCTTCGTTCTCGTTGTATGAAAATAAAGAGTTATAATTTGGATAACATCGGATTTCGTAGGTGTTGTCATTGTTATCTCGGAATCTTGAGATAGAAGTCAGATAGATCGAGTCGTCTAACTTTTAAATGTGTGCTCGGCTTACCTGTTTTTCTTGCGACATTCAAACGTTCTAATCCTTCTGACCCCCACACCCTCAGTTATTTACGAATAACCCATATTTTCCCGTTTTCTAATAAAAAAAAATTTTATCGCAAAATTTTTGTGTTGTCACAAATAATTTGTGTTGTCACAAAAATTGAGCATCACAAAATATTTGTGATGCTCAACATTTGTGTTGTCACAAATATTGAGTATCACAAATATTTTGTGATGACAATTTTTGTGACGTCACAAATAATTTGTGTTATCACAAATATTTTGTGTTGTCACAAATTATTTGTGACATCACAAAAATTGTCATCACAAAAATGGTCGGGGACTTAAAGGAGGTTTTATATCTGCCATATTTTCTGAGTTATGGGTCCTATAGTTCAATAGCTTAAAACGCTCATAGCTCCGAAATTATAAGCTTTTATGAAAATTCCTTCAAATTAGTTTCTTAGAATTACGTCCTTGACATACCCTGAAAATTTCAGCCAAATCCACCGGTAAATTCAAAAGTTTCGTTGTAACAAAGTGACGAAGTGACAAAGGTTGGTAAAATTCATCTATTTCAAAATGTATGGAAATCAGTTTCTTCATACAAATTTTCATGTTTTGAAATTTAATATCTCGGCCAAATCTTAACCTTATGAGGCGTGTGATAGCTCGCTGAACTCGTATGGACGCCTAGATTCCTCAGTCCTGCGGATTTTTTTTTTTTAATTTTTCAGTGAGAACGGACTTGCGTCACGGCCCTTCACTAACATAGGGCCATGATACAAACGAGTTTCTTGAGTCTTCGTTTAATTCAATACAATTTTATTACGTGCGACAAGTAGTAGGTACACCATCTACCGTTTTTAATTTACGGTTCCCTCCCAATCTAAAACGATAAAAATTGTATAAAAGGAAAATATCTCAGTGATCCATTTAACTAAACACAGCATTCTCTCACTGTCCACAAGCCACATTTATAAAAGAAAATCTTTGGATTCACTTCACATTGCTTTCGTTTTCTCGACATATCCAACATTTTAAATGAAAACGTTCCGGTCGTTTGTTGAATATGAAATTTGATTTGATAAAAATTTACGAAGAACCGAACATTGCTGCTGGGTTGTAAATGAAAAGAATTGCAGTCCTAGTCACATTAAATATATAAATCGTCTCCCATTTCGCAGTTACATTGAATTTTAGCCGGATTTTTTTTTTTAAATATAAATTTGGAAAATTAAGAAAAATATTTTTCATACTCACCGCTATATACATTGTTTGAATAACCTACTTTTCCGGCAACGCGACTTTCTGTCGTCTTAAAAAAATAAAAGCAGCAGAACAGGTACAGGATGGTCTCAGTCATGTTTAGTGAAATTTACGATTACTGAAATGAAAAGAAAGGTAATTAAGCAAAACGTCTTCTTGGTGCGATGTTCAAGATAATTTAATTAAACAAACGGGAATCTTATGCGGAAAACAGAAATCAGACTGCAAACAGTTTCATCGACGTAACGCTTATTTATTATGATGGCTAAGAAAACTCCAACTAGTGCACAAGAATTAAAAAAGTGTAGAGAGAGAGAACGAAAATATTTATTTTTCAAAATAATTCACTTTCGACACAGTACTGAAATTTCATCAATTTTTTACAGTAAATTATTTACTGGCATGTCAGATTACTTAGCACCCCTTAGCCTGATAGACTCTTAAAATAATCTCCTAATTAATTCCTTCATTAACCAGCAGACACTGTTCTCGTGTCTCGTACATACAAACTCAAGAAACCAGAAACCATGAAATTGAAAAATCAATTCTTCTCGGATAGATGGTTATTGGTAATAATGCAATGCACGCAAATACATAATTTCGTAATTAAAATCATCCAAGGGTTAAATTCTGGTAATTTTCATTTTCATCCTGAGTTATTATTTTCAGCGTGTTAAGGTCGTGCTTGAAACACGGATTACGATATCATCATCTATAAACAATTAACTTGAGTTCTGTTAAAGGGCGAATGAGCTTAGTTCCGGGACTATTCAAAATCCCAACAAAAATCTCTTCGAGAAAAGTGTGACGCAGTCTTTGAGGTACAATTTCTAAAATGAATGATATCGCTAGAGTTGACGCTTTCAGCTTCGTTACGCAAAAATTAATTTTTACACCTAATTAGTTCAAACAAGCTGGCTTAGTATTTCTCATCATTTACCAAAAAAAAATTGTCTGGAAATAACCAAAACTTTACCAAAAAAATCTGCGTTAGACCGCTATCGCTCCGGACATGATCACCATGTCCATCTTGAAAATTTCCGAGAATATTTATTTATGCAACAAGTTGAGAAATGGCGTTCTTTTTGTCACTAGGAC
This sequence comes from Bradysia coprophila, assembly GCF_014529535.1. NCBI lineage: Eukaryota > Metazoa > Arthropoda > Insecta > Diptera > Sciaridae > Bradysia > Bradysia coprophila. Next base: position 2,903,989 of record NW_023503295.1, on the reverse strand, counting down.
AGGATTTTTATTTAATAGTTCGAAAGTAGTGACAAAAACTTGATATGAAAATCCATTTTTTCACTAGTGACAAAAAGGAAACATTTAGGAAAACAGAGACAAAAAGGCCACCAAAAGGACATATGAAAAAGTTCACTTTTCGCAGCGCCGTTGCAGTAAACACATTAAGAAACCGAAGTCATCATGTCCGGAGCTATAGCGGAGGACTTGACGCAGTCTAACTTCCAAAAAAAGAACGAAGAACATTTTTTGAGACGCGGCAACTATATATAGGCGAGAATTTAAGTTTCTTTCCTTTGGTCTGTATCACCACAAATCTTATATCTTCTATCTTATTCGCGCTTCAAATACGAGCAAAACGAGCTATCACTCGACTATGTAACTTTAAAATTGCCGGAGATACATCGTTTTGAAGTTGGTCATTTTGATAGAAAATGCACCAAATTAACGTTTTCCAAACAATCAAAATCTTTCAACTTACTCTGTATGTTTCTATCTGTCTATCTGTCTATCTGTCTATCTATCGACGGTCGATCTCGGAAACTAGTCAGCCAATCTCCATGAAATTTTGCAGGAACCTCAGGGTGGGCATAAAAATGAAAATGTGATACGCCATTACCCCAGGAAAAACCAGAATTTTGTTTTATTGGCCTCGAAGTGGTTTCTGAGTGTGGTTTTCGAGGGTCGGGAACGCGTTTTCGGCTGTAGCTTAGCTGTATTGAAACCTACAGAGGCGTGTGACCCATCAAATGAAAGGTATTCGTAACACGATTCAAACAAAAAAATAATTAAAAAAATCGGATCAGATTCGTTTGAGCTAGAGTGATTAGAGTGACCAAATTTTGAGCTACTCGAGCGTAGGATGAAAGGACTAATATTTTTGCGATTATGAGAGATAGAGAATTACTTTCTTCGGCAAAGTCTCAGAGTTTTACGAGTAGAACAGAGGGGCATATGTGAAAAATGTCAAAAGTTGGAAATGGGTGGGTCAATTATGTTTTTAGAGGTATTTCTTGAATGGTGGCAGATAGAGAGTTACTTTCTTCGGCAAAGTCTCAGAGTTTTACGAGTAGAAAAGAAGGGCATTTGCGAAAAATGTCGAAAGTTGGAAATGGGTGGATCAATTGGGGTTTTGGAGATATTTCTTGAATGGTGGCAGATAGAGAATTACTTTCTTCGTCAAATTTTCGAATTTCGTCAAATTTTCGATTTTCGTTAAATTTCGTCAAATTTTCGTCAAATTTTCGATTTTCGTCAAATTTTCGATTTTCGTCAAATTTTCGATTTTCGTCAAATTTTCGAATTTCGTCAAATTTTCGATTTTCGTCAAATTTTCGATTTTCGTCAAATTTTCGATTTTCGTCAAATTATCGATTTTCGTCAAATTTTCGAATTTCGTCAAATTTTCAAATTTCGTCAAATTTTTGAATTTCGTCAAATTTTCGATTTTCGCCAAATTTTCAAATTTTGCCAAATTTCCAAATTTCTGTTATAAACTGTTATAAAAAGCAGTGTTCTAAAACTTCTAAAACGTCTGATATCCCAACAAAAATCTCTTCGAGAAAAGTGTGACGCAGTCTTTGAAGTACAATTTCTAAAATGAATGATATCGCTAGAGTTGACGCTTTCAGCTTCGTTACGCAAAAATTAAATTTTACACCCAATTTTAGTTCAAACAAGCTGGCTTAGTTTTTCTCATCATCTGCCAAATAATTTTTACAAAAAAAAATTTGACTGGAAACAACCAAAATTTTACCAAAAAAATCTGCGTCGCAAAGTGGCAGATGTTCAGGAACAGACCAGCAAGAAAATTTATCTGCCACATGCGACGCAGATTTTTTTGGTAAAATTTTGGTTGTTTCCAGTCAAATTGTTTTTGGTAAAAATTATTTGGCAGATGATGAGAAAACCTAAGCCAGCTTGTTTGAACTAATTGAGTGTAAAATTTAATTTTTGCGTAACGAAGCTGAAAGCGTCAACTCTAGCGATATCATTCATTTTAGAAATTGTACTTCAAAGACTGCGTCACACTTTTCTCGAAGAGATTTTTGTTGGGATTAGTATATGGCAATGAAACATTTTAATTAAAACAATTTCTACAACTTAAAACTAATTTCAACTCGTTTTCAAATTTAAACTTCCTCTTTTACGAGTTGACCGATTTTCAACATAAAAACACTTGTAATTCTTTGTGTGGTTGACTTATAAATAAAACATCAAAATAAACTATCAAATCGACCGACGACATGTTTAATCGGCATTGTGCAAAGGAATAGATATTTACATCACACGGAGCAAACAAACGAAATTCGTACCTTGGAATGTGTGCAAGGGCTTCGAGAATCGCATATTTTCTCTCTAAGAGCAATTGTTTCGCAGAAATTTCGGCACGTCATTTCTTGTGTTTCCGTATCATGACGCGCGTAAAAACATTTCGAGCTATTGCTATCATATTTGCTTAACATTTATTTCGGATGACATGATGAGAGGGGTGATGGAACAATGGAACATCTATTTTATATTATTTGGATGGTAAACATAAAGTTTATGATAATCTAGTTGAGACAAAAAGCACCCTCGCTAACGTTCTTTTACGATGGTTTAACGAAATTGTTTTTTTTTTTGTAACAATAAATTACGTTCAGAATATGTTTTATCCGCACGATGGAACGGGCTACAATCACCAGAGAACACAAAAACTAACTAAAATGGAAACATAAATAAAATAAAACAAAATTTATTCGACGTAAAAAAGTTGATTGTTACGCGATTGTTCAACGATGAACCGAATTTCGGTAATTATAAATTTTGAATACCACTTAAAGCTGGAAGTTTTATCGCCTTTTCCGTTTATTAACTTACAGCACTCCTAAAACGGTCGCCGAGTGCATAATAGCAAGCATAACACAATTGCAAATTAAATTTTTTTTTTGATAATTTCAAAGTTGGTAAGTACATTTGCACATCCACATAATCTAATCTTATTCACAATGACTCCAGTATAATGCAATCAAGAATCAACATTTCATCTGGATAATAGAAGTAAATTGCTTTGCAAACTTTTCATTCATTCATTTACAATGTGGTGTGGTGGTCCCTGCTAAAACTATGGGTTTACTGAGCGGGATAGCTCAGTGGTCACGTACTAGTCTTCCATCTAATTGATCCGGGTTCTATTCTCGTGTCAGACAATTCCATATGGAATTTTTCAAGCAATTATATCACATTGATAACGTCCTAAAGTTCTAACAAGCTTACAAATTTGGGTAGTTGCAGTGTGTTTGGTAGATGCAACGCTGAATGACTGAAAATAGGCGATATATTAATTAGTCACCTAACTTCCCGTAACTTTTCATACTTGGTGGTTCGGAAGTCACGTTAAGCTAAATCGCACTTGGCCGTAAAAGGGTGTAAGTAAGGTCTCTATACATTGTATAGTATACAAATCAAATTTAACGCTTGTTTTGGATCCTTTCAAATTCGACCCGTTGGTCATGGAGATGCATTAGACGGAAAACATTTTCGTTTTGTTGCTACTGCCCAACGAATCTCCAGAAATTTTGTTTTCTCATTAAGTCACGGATGGATGAAATCAGTCGATCCAGTCGAACACGAAATGTTGTCATAATATTTGAATTGAAAGAGGTACAATTGGGTGTCGTTGCATAAAGTGGTGATACAGTTACGAAAGTTTTGTGAGAAGTTATACTCTCGTTCTCTGATTGTTATAATAAATCGAATTGAGGAGACTTTGCTCGAATTGATATACGATTTCAATTGTTGAAGTGCAGGATTATCTTTTCGCTTTAAAGAAATTCTTTTTCATTGGATCATTCGATCCAATGGTTGCATCACGGTGAGCTTGAAATAAATTTTAGTGGAAAGTTGATGTGGCCAAGATGTTATCATGCCCGCACGTTAGTAAGCACTTCCTAACTTCCATTGGATTTTTTGATGGATTTGGGTTATATTCGACATGAGTGAGGTGTTCCAAAGTTGGTTCCTAAATTTTGGGATGACAGATAATTCCTCTGGCACTTCCTAACTTCCATTGGATTTTTTGATGGATTTGGGTTATATTCGACATGAGTAAGGTGTTCCAAGGTTGGTTCCTAAATTTTGGGATGACAGATAATTCCTCTGGCACTTCCTAACTTCCATCGGATTTTTTGATGGATTTGGGTTATATTCGACATGAGTGAGGTGTTCCAAGGTTGGTTCCTAAATTTTGGGATGACAGATAATTCCTCTGGCACTTCCTAACTTCCATCGGATTTTTTGATGGATTTGGGTTATATTCGACATGAGTGAGGTGTTCCAAGGTTGGTTCATAAATTTTGGGATGACAGATGATTGCTCTGGCACTTCCTAACTTCCATTGGATTTTTTGATAGATTTGGGTTATATTCGACATGAGTGAGGTGTTCCAAGGTTGGTTCATAAATTTTGGGATGACAGATGATTCCTCTGGCACTTCCTAACTTCCATTGGATTTTTTGATAGATTTGGGTTATATTCGACATGAGTGAGGTGTTCCAAGGTTGGTTCCTAAATTTTGGGATGACAGATGATTCCTCTGGCACTTCCTAACTTCCATCGGATTTTTTGATGGATTTGGGTTATATTCGACATGAGTGAGGTGTTCCAAGGTTGGTTCCTAAATTTTGGGATGACAGATGATTCCTCTGGAATTGTTTTTGTAACATTTTCTTTCACAAATTTTTTGAGTCAATTTTTTGTTGATAAAACTTTTGCGTACGACGCACAATGCGCCACCCTCAGCGATATCAGTTACTTTGTAATTAAGATAAAGGACTTGCGTCACATTTACCATTTAAGGGTTTTTTGACTGATAATTGTTAATGGTAAAAACATACTATGGTCGTAAGAAATATGCTGTAGGTGGTTTCATTAGAAAGGTGAATACTCAGTCTAACGGATACAATCAGTTTTCTGTCGAAACACTGCGAAAAGTCAATGCTCCACGGGACCCAAAAATGGGTTATCTAAGCCCAGCAGAAACGATTGTATTTTTATTTATGTTCAGGACGCCCTCTACCACAAAAAAAAAACAATAACATTTTGGGTTCATCTACTTTCCACTAAAAATTATTTCAAGCTCACCGCGGCATTACAATTCATATTGCACTAGAAAACGTGTTTTTTTGTGCTGTGGTTTATAAAGAAAATGCACCAGACGGAGGTAAGCTTGTAAAATTCTACATTTCATATGCCATCCCCATAAGCTTTTGCTTCAAAAATTGTCTGATCGTGTAGAAACACAATGTACCTGCATTTTCTGTATTTCTTTGTAAATATTTTACGCGATAAAACAGAATGTTGTGTTTTGCTATTCTTTTTTTTCATCAACATATATTTTGTATGTGTGTAAGTTCACTGCATATTCCAGTGTTCACTGTGAACTATAATTCAGCACCACTTTTATTACATCGTCTGATGATTTATTCATTATTCATTCACATTATTTACATAATGTTCGTATAAAGCACCGCGTTCATAATCACTTTTTATGTCAGCCATTTAACTGTATTAGCTGGAAACTTCTTTTTTTTTACAAAACTCACTTCTCTCATATCACATATATTATGCTGATGGTGTTTGCCTGTTTAATGTATCTTGAGATATGAAGCATCGTTTGCCTCTTTTTTTTAATTGATTTCAATTTCAAAAGATTGAGTGAGTACTCGAAATCAACTAACTTCATAATGATGATGCAAAAAAAAAAAGAAAATTTCCGCCAAGACAAAAGCAATCAAAAATTAAGATGCGCAATTCGAAAATCTTTATTACGATCTAAACCGAAATAAATCAACCACTCTAAACCCCCGGCGAATCTCCATTAGCAGTTTGGTGTATAATATATCTACATATACGTAGCCAACAAAAACGTTTGCCTCCTGTTTTGTATGTGCTATAAATATACAAAAAAAAACCATCAGCTCTCTCTCTCTCTCGCTGGAGGGTTGAATTTTATTTTGAAACTGGAAATAAAAGCTTTCATCTTATGAACGAAAACAAGCAAATAACAACATGGGTACATAAAAATACAACGTGAATTTACACGGTCACGGTTTGAATGAAAATTCTCTGACGCCGAGCATACACTGAATGGGATGATGTATGTAATATAATATGCTAGCCAATGGATTTTAATCTGTAACAGCTTCATAAACTCATTGTTGTTTGTGTATAGAATATTTCTTTTAAAATGATGAACAATGTTGAACCACAATAGACATTTATAGCACAACCGATATGAAAATGTTCACTTGGCTAGGAGTCAATCAATGGGTCTCGCACGACCATAACATTATTTTTGATCGATGATTTCATCGACGGAAAAACTAAATTGCACAAAAAGAGGTCATGTCGACCATTGAGTCCAAGTGAATCAAAAGGAAATTTTGTAAGAAATTTCTGTACCTAACGCACAATTGAATCGTGTTCAAATTAAACACTTGGCAAATTAAACAAGTTCCGAACCAAGCAGGTAATCTACTATTTCTCCTCATCAGTCGAATGGTCTGAACCCATGACACAACCCAACCATAAGATAAATAATTCATTTTACTACATTGAGCATATACACATTATGTAGCATAATAACCCGGGTCTCGTTATATGGAAACAAAGTGAGTCTAAAATGGTTCAAATTGCGTTGTCTATAAAAATATTTTATTCAGGTGATACTGCATGGGATATCGCACTTGGTATTTTTCCAAGAGAAAAAAAACAAAATTGCGACCGTACCCGCGAGAAAACGGGATTTAATTGAATAAAATTTGTTTGAAATGTGAATAAAATCACAGCTGCACATTCAGGCCATTTTTCATGCGGACAGCTTTAATTATGTTTGGAGAATATTTTGTTCGCTTCCATCATGCCCGCACGTTAGTAAGCGGGCGTGACGCAAATCCACCACCAAAAATGTTTTAACAAAATTTCTTTGACGACAGCGGAGCATATTTACAGAAACTTTTTGACTTCTCCTCCTTAACTCTACACCAAGATATCTGGAATCTAGGAATCCATACGAGTTCAACGAGCTATCACACGTTACTGCAGCTTCAAAATTGGACGAGATATTGAACTTCGAAATATTGATGTTTGTATGAAAATAAGCAAAATCATGTCCGGAGCGATAGCGGAGGACTTGACGCAGTCAACTTCCAAAAAAAGAACGAAGAATTTTTTTTGAGACGCGGCAACTATATATAGGCGAGAATTTAAGTTTCTTTCCTTTGGCCTGTATCACCACAAATTCTATTCTATCTTATTCGCGCTTCAAATACGAGCAAAACGAGCTATCACTCGACTATGTAGCTTTAAAATTGCCGGAGATACATCGTTTTGAAGTTGGTCATTTTGATAGAAAATGCACCAAATTAACGTTTCCCAAACAATCAAAATCTTTCAACTTACTCTGTATGTTTCTATCTATCTATCTATCTATCGACGGACGATCTCGGAAACTAGTCAGCCAATCTCCATGAAATTTTGCAGGAACCTCAGGGTGGGCATAAAAATGAAATTGTGATACGCCATTACCCCAGGGAGAACCAGAATTTTGTTTTATTGGCCTCGAAGTGGTTTCTGAGTGTGGTTTTCGAGGGTCGGGAACGTGTGTTCGGCTGTAGCTTAGCTGTATTGGAACCTACAGAGGCGTGCGACTCATCAAATGAAAGGTATTCGTAACACGATTCGAACAAAAAAATAATTAAAAAAATCGGGGCAGATTCGTTTGAGCTAGAGTGATTAGAGTGACCAAATTAAGAGCTACTCGAGCGTAGGATGAAAGGACTAATATTTTTTTGGGTTATGAGAGATAGAGAATTACTTTCTTCGGCAAAGTCTCAGAGTTTTACGAGTAGAACAGTGGGGCATATTTGAAAAATGTCGAAAGTTGGAAATGGGTGGGTCAATTATGTTTTTAGAGGTATTTCTTGAATGGTGGCAGATAGAGAGTTACTTTCTTCGGCAAAGTCTCAGAGTTTTACGAGTAGAAAAGAAGGGCATTTGTGAAAAATGTCGAAAGTTGGAAATGGGTGGGTCAATTGGGGTTTTAGAGATATTTCTTGAATGGTGGCAGATAGAGAATTACTCTCTTCGTCAAATTTTCGATTTTCGTCAAATTTCGAATTTCGTCAAATTTTCGAATTTCGTCAAATTTTCGATTTTCGTCAAATTTTCGATTTTCGTCAAATTTCCGAATTTCGTCAAATTTTCGAATTTCGTCAAATTTCGTCAAATTTCGTCAAGTTTTCGAATTTCGTCAAATTCGTCAAATTTTCGAATTTCGTCAAATTTTCGATTTTCGTCACATTTTCGATTTTCGTCAAATTTTCGAATTTCGTCAAATTTTCGAATTTCGTCAAATTTTCGAATTTCGTCAAATTTTCAATTTTCGTCAAATTTTCGAATTTCGTCAAATTTTCAAATTTCGCCAAACTTCCGAATTTCTGTTATAAACTGTTATAAAAAGCGGTGTTCTAAAACTTCTAAAACGACTGATATCCCAACAAAAATCTCTTCGAGAAAAGTGTGACGCAGTCTTTGAAGTACAATTTCTAAAATGAATGATATCGCTAGAGTTGACGCTTTCAGCTTCGTTACGCAAAAATTAAATTTTACACCCAATTTTAGTTCAAACAAGCTGGCTTAGTTTTTCTCATCATCTGCCAAATAATTTTTACCAAAAAAAATTTGACTGGAAACAACCAAAATTTTACCAAAAAAATCTGCGTCGCAAAGTGGCAAATGTTCAGGAACAGACCAGCAAGAAAATTTATCTGCCACATGCGACGCAGATTTTTTCGGTAAAATAGTGAGGCTAAGTTCGAAGATGGGCATATTCGGGTCGGCCCTTCGTGAGTTAGGGCCACCTAAGTGACTTAAGGTCTTTTGGTGATATTTATGGCAAAACAAACGATGGAAATGTAAATGACATGGCCAATGATAGGTATTGTCAATACCAATCCAGGAAAAAAAGTTTTTTGAAATCGGGTGAGTGGACCGTGAGTTAGGGCCTTAGAAGTGAAATGATACTAGGGCCCTATGTGTATTTTACATTGAACTCGAGTAAATTTCATCCGTCTTTCGTAATTTTTGTTTCATTTGGAAGGTAATCAAAGGCCGAATAGAATGTTGTTGAAAAAAAAATTAACTTTGGGTCCTCGGACTAAGGCCGCTACTAGGGCCCTATGCGTATTTTACATACAACTCGAGTAAATTTCATCCGTTTGTCGTAATTTTTGTTTGATTTAGAAGGTAATGGAAGGCCGAATAGAATGTTTTTGAAAAAAAATTGGGTCCTTGGACTAAGCCGCTACTAGGGCCCTATGCGTATTTTACATATAACTCGAGTAAATTTCATCCGTTTGTCGTAATTTTTGTTTGATTTGGAAGGTAATCAAAGGCCGAATAGAATGTTGTTGACAAAAAAAAATAATTTGGGTCCTCGGACTAAGGCCGCTACTAGGGCCCTATGTGTATTTTACATACAACTCGAGTAAATTTCATCCGTTTGTCGTAATTTTTGTTTGATTTAGAAGGTAATGGAAGGCCGAATAGAATGTTTTTGAAAAAAAAATTGGGTCCTTGGACTAAGCCGCTACTAGGGCCCTATGTGTATTTTACATATAACTCGAGCAAATTTCATCCGTTTGTCGTAATTTTTGTTTGATTTAGAAGGTAATGGAAGACCGAATAGAATGTTTTTGAAAAAAAAATTGGGTCCTTGGACTAAGCCGCTACTAGGGCCCTATGTGTATTTTACATATAACTCGAGTAAATTTCATCCGTTTGTCGTAATTTTTGTTTCATTTGGAAGGTAATCAAAGGCCGAATAGAATGTAGTTGAAAAAAAATTAAATTTGGGTCCTCGGACTAAGGCCGGTACTAGGGCCCTATGTGTATTTATACTCAATAAATTAAAATTTTAGGGCGATTTGAAATTTTTGTTTCATTTGAAAGGAACGTCGTACGGGGCTTCGTAATTGCGCTATGCGCAATTTCTAAGATGTACACATTACATAATAATTTTACTTTAACTACATTAACCGGCGCAATAGGCTTACGGTCAAAATAGGGTGACAGACGCACTAGGGTCACGTACGCAATAGATATACGGGTTTGTACGGGGCTCAGTCGCAGAAAACGCCCCGACTGTTCTGATGGCTCGTTGATCACAGTTCACCAGCCACACAAACTTCGAAGAATTTTTTAAAAAGTGGTTTTGGCTTCTAGGGTCGAATACCTTTCTAGGCACATATAAAAAAGTCCACTGGAAAATGCGTCCGATTTCGGTAGGCTGTTTTTCAAAAGAATCCCTCACAGCACGATGTACTATCATTCATGTTACAACTCTTGAAATTATCAACACAATTGAGTAACTAATATGATTCTCTAAAAATTTACTCGGCCGAGTTGAAAATTTCTTACACGAAACGAAGGTATTTTTTGAGTAAATCAAAAAATCTCGGCAATAGGTATCTCGCACCAGCAGCTTCAAAACAAAAGAAAGCAGAACAAACAACTTGTTGTAAAATATTATTGAATCTTTGAAACACCAATGATTCTTTTCCGTTTCCCAAGCAGTAATAGAGAAATTCAATTTCAATTGATGAAAATAAGACTCGACATTTACGAACGTGCAAACGGTAAATGAATTTCTTGTGCAAAATTAACAACAGCTGTTTATGTACCAGCTGATGCTGATGCTACATGAGTAGTTTGTTTAAATATAAGCATTAATAATAGGAATTTTGGGCACATTCGAATTTGGTCAAATAAAATCTTGGACATCAAATGAAACGTCTTCGCAAAACGTATTTTTCATCTTTGGTTATTTCGACGAAAAGAATTTCATTTGCGCAATAAAGTTCAGCAACGGTAAACGAAGTGACACAGGTTTTAAGGAACGGATAACTTCATCAATTTACATGTCAAAAATAACTTACAAGCTACCCATCATTGATGAAAGCATAGACGAAGACAAAATGTAGTGCGAAGACATTTCATTTGATGTTAGGAATTTATTTGCCAAGATGCAAATATAGAAAAAAATTATAGAAATTATATACGTGCAGCGTTGACATCACATGGTGGAAATTCTACACAAGAAATTCATTTAATGATTGTAATTGAATTTAATAAAAAAATAAAGTTACGACAAGTTCCACTCGAGAAAAAAAAACTTTTAACGGACATTCCAATGAGGATTTATCAACAAAGAGATAAATAAATTAATTTTTCAACTTGTTGTCGTAAGCATCTTGTATCCTCGGAATTGAGAATTACTCGTGTGTTCCGAAGCAACAATAAACCATTGTTACGGTACAAGAAAGTAGCGGTAGCGTACATTCCTTTCTCGAATTCGATTTTTCTTTTTATCGCAGACTAATTGTGAGATCAATATGTGTAATGTGGAACGATGAGACGAGTATTGTGACGCAAGAGAAGTCATATAACTCCCATGTACCACTACATTTGTGACGGAAGAATTATATTCTCGTGACGACTTGTTGCGACAGGCAAATAATCATAACTCTTGCGAAGAAAACTGTAACTACCGCTACTTAATAAGCACCTCACGAATGAAGTGTGTATTTCACGAAATTCATTTTTTGTTGAAAAGACCAAAACTTTTGTAGGTATATGTCGTCATCGCCCCCACCTTTTTGGGCTGGGGTTTTCGTTGCTGATTATTATGAGCTAGGTTTTGTGCTTTCGAATGATGCTACCCAAAAGTTCTGTGCTGCTCAGGCACCCGAGCACAAAACTACTTTCTGGTCAAAACATGTCACTTTGTATGGGAGACCCCTAATATATCAACTTTACCCAAAATACAATTCCAGTACCGAAATGTACACATTATGTGCTGACGATATCACCCCACCACTAGTTTAGTGCTGCCACCTGTGCCCAGCACAAAACTACTTTCTGGTCGAAACATGTCACTTTGTATGAGAGACCCCTAATATATCAACTTTACCTAAAATACAATTCCAGGACTGAAATGTACACATTATGTGCTGACGATATCACCCCACCACTAGTTTAGTGCTGCCACCTGTACCCAGCACAAAACTACTTTCTGGTCAAAACATGTCACTTTGCATGCATGGTAGACCCCTCACAATTATCAGAGCTTGTCTTGCATGCAACAGATGCACAATAGTCCATTGCGCATGTAACAAGAGGCTTGCACAATAGTCAGAATCCATTGTGCATGTAACAAAATGCTTGCAGAATAGTCAAAGTTCATTGTGCATGCAACAATAGGCTTGCACAATAGTCACAGTTCATTGTGCATGCATCTCGATGCTCGCACAATAGTCACAGTTCATTGTGCATGCATCTCGATGCTTGCACAATAGTCAGAATCCATTGTGCATGTAACAAAATGCTTGCAGAATAGTCAGAGTTCATTGTGCATGCAACAATAGGCTTGCACAATAGTCACAGTTCATTGTGCATGCATCTCGATGCTCGCACAATAGTCCGACTTCATTGTGCATCCAACAGAATGCTTGCACAATAGTCAGAGTTCATTGTACATCCAACCGAATGCTTGCACAATAGTTAGAGTCCATTGTGCATGTAACAGAATGTTTGCACAATAGTCAGAGTTCATTGTGCATGCAACAATAGGCTTCCACAATAGTCAAAGTTCATTGTGCATGCATCTCGATGCTCGCACAATAGTGAGAGTTCATTGTGCATGCATCTCGATGCTTGCACAATAGTCAGAATCCATTGTGCATGTAACAAAATGCTTGCACAATAGTCAGAGTTCATTGTGCATGCAACAATAGGCTTGCACAATAGTCACAGTTCATTGTGTATGCATCTCGATGCTCGCACAATAGTCAGAGTTCATTGTACATCCAACAGAATGCTTGCACAATAGCCTGAGTCCTTTGTGCATGTAACAAGAGGCTTGCACAATAGCCTGAGTCCATTGTGTATGTAACAAGAGCCTTCCACAATAGTCACAGTTCATTGTGCATGCATCTCGATGCTCGCACAATAGTCAGAGTTCATTGTACATCCAACAGAATGCTTGCACAATAGCCTGAGTCCGTTGTGCATGTAACAAGAGGCTTGCACAATAGCCTCAGTCCATTGTGCATGCAACAAAAGGCTTGCACAATAGCCTAAGTCCTTTGTGCATGTAACAAGAGGCTTGCACAATAGCCTGAGTCCATTGTGCATGCAACAAAAGGCTTGCACAATAGTCAGAGTTCATTGTGCAGTGCATGGATTTCGATGCTTGCACAGTAGTCAGAGTTCATTGTGCATGAAACAGAATGCTTGCACAATAGTCAGAGTTCATTGTGCATGCAACAATAGGCTTGCACAATAGTCAAAGTTCATTGTGTATGCAACAGAATGCTTGCACAATAGCCTGAGTCCATTGTACATGCAACAAGGGGCTTTCACATTAGTCATTGTTAGTCAACAGTAAAGTTGATATATTAGGGGCACAGGTGGCAGCACTAAACTAGTGGTGGGGTGATATCGTCAGCACATAATGTGTACATTTCGGTACTGGAATTGTATTTTAGGTAAAGTTGATATATTAGGGGTCTCCCATACAAAGTGACATGTTTTGACAAGAAAGTAGTTTTGTGCTGGGCACAGGTGGCAGCACTAAACTATTGGTGGGGTGATATCGTCAGCACATAATGTGTACATTTCAGTCCTGGAATTGTATTTTAGGTAAAGTTGATATATTAGGGGTCTCCCATACAAAGTGACATGTTTCGACCAGAAAGTAGTTTTGTGCTGGGCACAGGTGGCAGCACTAAACTAGTGGTGGGGTGATATCGTCAGCACATAATGTGTACATTTCGGTACTGGAATTGTATTTTGGGTAAAGTTGATATATTAGGGGTCTCCCATACAAAGTGACATGTTTTGACAAGAAAGTAGTTTTGTGCTGGGCACAGGTGGCAGCACTAAACTATTGGTGGGGTGATATCGTCAGCACATAATGTGTACATTACAGTACTGGAATTGTATTTTGGGTAAAGTTGATATATTAGGGGTCTCCCATACAAAGTGACATGTTTTGACCAGAAAGTAGTTTTGTGCTCGGGTGCCTGAGCAGCACAAAACTTTTGGGTAGCATCATTCGAAAGCACAAAACCTAGCTCATAATAATCAGCAACGAAAACCCCAGCCCAAAAAGGTGGGGGCGCTGACGACACATACCTAACTTTTGTCAGCGTCAATATGGTAAAACCCATGAAATATTTCCACTCTCAATAATGTGTCAGAGTGAACGCTTGGAAATAGGCGAGAGGCCTATCATAATATAGTTTCTGTTGGTGACACAAATTCGTTTCAAATCTAGCAACATCACCAGAGATGTTTTATGTAGATGCTTTTAGGCATAGCCATAATTATGTTGTACAGCCGTAAATCAATCTGTTGCTTGTAATCTACGGCATCTGCACTTAATAAAGCAACGAAATGAAATATTGCGCTTAATTATGGTAGATGTCAAATTTAATACAAAAACTTTCCCTGTTAATGTACAAAGAGGTGTCTAACGATATATTCGCAAAATAAATGTAGGAAATGTAGGACGACACAGAAAAAAAGTTGGCACAAAATTAAAAACATTCACCAGTTTCATGGGTTTAACTTATACATTCAGAAAGTGTGCTCCAAAATAGAAAGCGACCAAAAAAATCCGATCCAATTTATTCAGAACAATGTTTGTACCTTGGCTTTGTTCTCTTAATTCTACACGAGTATCATTCGTTACGACTTTTTTTATGCTACCAAACGTTTAGTCATTTTATGGATGGCGCCATATGATATACCATAGTTGCGAAATGTTCTCCAATTTGAAAATTTCATTTAAAACGCAAAACTTCGTCCAAAATGTTAGACCGGCCACATAATGATGTGAGAGGAACAAAAAAACCACCGTATTCAAACATTTTGATGAGTTTGCGGCACAAAACCTCATTTGTTGCGGAGAAGTTTGTTTTTCGTATGTGATCCGTTGCCATTTTACATTTTTGTGAAAATAAAGCTAGTGAACAGACAGAGTAGAGCTAATAAACAAGAATGTTTTTTGAGGATCATTCATTGCGAGGAAATGATATCATTTCATCAAGACTGAAATCTGCTTACAAAAAATTATTTTAAAACTTTAATTAAGTTGCTAAAGAACTATAGGCTGTAGCCCACAGACATTAGGAGCAATGGACCCTTTGCAAATTTGTAGCCTACATTTAGGCGGAAAAACATTCGTCTTTTGGTGTTTTCTTTGAACCAAAATCTTTTTTTTTATGTAAAACCATTATAACACGCAACAATGTGTTTCTTTTAAAGGAAAAATTGGATTGTGGGTTGATAATTTATCCCACCTGGAGAATCCTTTGCAGATTGTGTAAATTTGTGTAATCTGCGACTGCACAGGTTTCTCCAATTGGGTTAAGTTTTGACTCATAAACCAATTTTTCCTTTAAAAGTAACACATTTTCCACCTAAATGTAGGCCAAAAATTTGCAACGGCTCTATTGCTCTTAAGGGAGAAAACATAACTAGGCCCCATCTTTTGGATGGGTCAGATCCCTTGACTGACTGACTTTTTCTCAAGAAGATTTTTGTAATCCGAGCAAAAAAAATCACTCTAAAAGTATATAAAAGTATTCCAGGGTATGCGTACCCTACTTTCGATACAAAACACGTATATGAGAAATTCCAGCACTTGACCATATACTGGCTCATACGTATTTTCAGTACTTAAGAGGCATCGATGATTTGCTGAAAAGTATACATTTGGGTGATTTTTAAATACTGTCTTTTGGTGATATATATCCACCAGAACCATTTTTCAAGTATTACGACCGCAATAACGACCACGAATGTGTTAGCTTTCAATATAAAATATATTTTGTTGTAGCAGTTTGACCAGCCCTGAGAAAACTGAGCAGTTTATGAAAATTTCGTTACACTGATCACTTTTTTCAGAACTGGTCAAGTGACTACAACCAAAGCACCTAGCAGGGTAGTAGAAAAAAATAAAGTAGTACTTTAATCGAAGCATGCGAATATTTCCATACCTTTTTTTCTCAATATCATTGCAAAATTACCATTAAGGCTGCTAATGGTATTATTGGTATCAAAATACTACTCTATTTGACGTGTAAAAACCTCTATTACCCTGCTAGGTGCTTTGCTACAACCAAATATATGTTCTGTTGAAAGCTAATACATTCGTGGTCGTTATTGCGGTCGTGTGTTTTGAAAAAAGGATTCTGATGATAAGATACCATCAAAAAGGCAGCACGAGATACGCAAATGTAGGCTACAATTTTAGGTAAGCATCGATGTCTCTTAAGTTTTTTGTCTTCTAGCAGACCCTGGAAAGAGGCGAATTTCTTGCTTACATATTGAATAAAAATGAAACTCGTGTGATTACGGCCCTCGCTTCGCTCTGGCCGCAAAGTTCACACTCATCCAAACTTTAATTTCTTTCTTATCATCGATATAAAGATATTACACACACAAAATTTTGGAATAAATCCTAGAATATTACTCCAGTATATTCCATTAACGAGCTTAACCCAAAAATGTCTTTCTTAGTGGGATAATTGTTTTTTGTGGACCATTAAGAATTACTCAACTAATAACACAATAATATCACGGGACGATACAAAAATTCTTTTAGGAATATTTCTGAGATCCCTTTACCGTCATAGCCCAACTTTGAACTTATCCTCGGGAATGGAATTCCCCGTCGAATAAAAAAAGTTTTTGAAATCCGTTGAGGATTACGTCAAGCTATCGTGTTATCTAGGAACGAGACAAAAATTCTTTTGGGAATATCTCTGAGATCACCAGCCCGTTACGACCCATCTTCGAACGTAGCCTTCGTAATTTTATTCACTGTTGATTAAAAAAAAAGTTTTTGGAAATCCGTTGAGGATTACGTCAAGTTATCGTGTTATTAAGGAACGAGACAAAAATTCTTTTGGGAATATCTCTAAGATCACCAGCCCGTTACGACCCATCTTCAAACTTAGCCTCAGCAATTTAATTCCCCGTCGATTAAGAAAAAGTTTTTGGAAATCCGTCGAAAGCTACTCGAGTTATCGTGGAATCAAGCGACCAGACTAAAATTCTCTTGAGAATATCTCTAAGAACACCCGACCGTAATAGCCCATCTTCGAACTTAACCTCATTACTTCAATTCCCCGTCGATTAAAAAAAAGTTTTTGGAAATCCGTTGAAAATTACTCAAGTTATCGTGTTATCAACGAATCATCAAAGTGTGACAAACATTTTCTGTATTTAAGGTTTTTGGTCATACATTCATGCATTTTCAATCATAGTAGTGATCATTGTGTGACAAACATTTTAGGGTGTTTATCATCCGTAAGACCCATGACTTTCAGTCAAGGGAATTAGGTTGTTAGTCAGCAAGTCACTTACTGCAAGTGCCTCTCACATAATATCTGTAGTAGAGTACGTTAGGTATTTTATATATTGTTTCCAATGGATCGTTAAAGTCGTACACATGCATGAAATACGTTATGAATCGAGTCGAACGTAAGTACACTTTTCTATTAAAGTTTCATTGTTCTTCTAAACTATTTTTTGGATGAAATTCTAACTACAAGAAACTCGGTTCTCTACTGAAAATCTATCTACAAAAAAGCAGAGCAAGTGCAAGAGCAAGTGTTAGAACACCTAGTCTAACGAAATCTTAACTCATTTCTCAAACAGTCTGTCGTCAACGATTTCTTTCAGATAACTTTAGAATGTGGTGTGCTCAGCAGTGGAAAAACCGTAAACGACGTGACTACAACACCGTATCTTTTGGAAAACGATCAAATAAAGCCAGAAAGTTTTAACGATATTTAGAAGGACGTGACTGTTGTATCGACATCACTTTGCTTTTTCTGACAACGGGAAGGTTTGACTATTGAGACAAGGCCACCAGCTGACTCGGAACACGTCCATCAGAAATTATTTTGAGCGAGCTGTGTTAACTTCGCTAATTTTCAATTTTTTCGCTCCGTTGTTAAAATATGATGAGTTTATTGGATATATGAGATTACAATTTAAGAAAAACAAGGCATCAGAACAGTCGGAGCGTTTGCTGCGACTTAGCCCCGTACGACCCGTAATCCTATTTCGTCCGTAGCCATAAAAAGGTCCGTAGCCGTAATACGCCCGGAACCCTAATACGTCTACAACCCTCTAATGCGTCTGTTACCAAAATGCAAGTCAAGTTGGGCATGGTCAAATTTACTGAAAGTGGTCATTTTTAAAATTGCGCATAGCGCAATTACGAAAGCCCGTACGAAGTACCTCTCAAATAAAACCAACAATTTACGACATTATTTTAGAAACCCAAAATTTTTTGCCAACTTTCCATTGGGTATTCAATTACCTCTCAAATGAAACAAAAACTAGCAAAATCAGTTGAGATTTAGTCGATTTATGTGTAAAAAGCACTTAGGGCCGAGTAGCGGCCTTTGTCCAAGGGCCCAAATTTGAAACTTTTTTTGCCACCATTCTATTCGGCATTCAATTGTCTCTCAAATGTAACAAAAACTAGCAAAATCGGATGAGATTTACTCGATTTATGTGCAAAAAACACTTAGGGCCGAGTAACGACCTTTGAGCCCTCCCAACAAGCCCACGTTGCATCTTACCCAAAAACAATGTTCAGCAACTTTGTTCTACTCGTCAATACCTTTCATTTGATATATCACAAGCAGCTATTGCGTGCGTATTTCGGTAGATATCGTCGAAAGACTGAAAAACACCTATAGGGCCCTAGCTCTGGAAGGGCCGACCCTACCATGCCCATTTTCGAACTTGACCTTACTTTTGTCGATACCAATCGGGGAAAAAAAGAATTTTGAAAAAAGGTTGTGATTTGCTCAAGCTAGAGGGGTCACATAAATCGAGTAAATCTCATCCGATTTTGCTAGATTTAGTTTTTTATGGAAGGTAATTGAATACCGAAAAGAACGTGTCGAAAAAAGTTTCAAATTAGGGCCCTTGGACTAAGGCCGCTACTCGGCCCTAAGTGTTTTTTGCACATAAATCGAGTAAATCTCATCCGATTTTGCTAGTTTTTGTTTCATTTGAGAGATAATTGAATGCCGAATAGAATGATGGCAAAAAAAGTTTCAAATTTGGGACCTTGGACTAAGGCCGCTACTCGGCCCTAAGTGTTTTTTGCACATAAATCGAGTAAATCCTATACGATTTTGCTAGTTTTAGTTTTTTATGGAAGGTAATTGAATACCGAAAATAACGTGGCGAAAAAAGTTTCAAATTTGGGCCCTTGGACTAAGGCCGCTACTCGGCCTAAGTGTTTTTGCACATAAATCGAGTAAATCTCATCCGATTTTGCTAGATTTTGTTTTATTTGAGAGATAATTGAATGCCGAATAGAATGATGGCAAAAAAAGTTTCAAATTTGGGCCCTTGGACTAAGGCCGCTACTCGGCCCTAAGTGTTTTTTGCACATAAATCGAGTAAATCCTATCCGATTTTGCTAGTTTTAGTTTTTTATGGAAGGTAATTGAATACCGAAAATAACGTGGCGAAAAAAGTTTCAAATTTGGGCCCCTGGACTAAGGCCGCTACTCGGCCCTAAGCGTTTTTTGCACATAAATCGAGTAAATCTCATCCAATTTTGCTAGATTTTGTTTCATTTGAGAGATAGTTGAATGCCGAACAGAATGATGGCAAAAAAAGTTTCAAATTTGGGCCCTTGGACTAAGGCCGCTACTCTGCCCTAAGTGTTTTTTGCACATAAATCGAGTAAATCTCATCCGATTTTGCTAGTTTTCGTTTCATTTGAGAGATAATTGAATGCCGAATAGAATGATGGCAAAAAAAGTTTAAAATTTGGGCCCTTGGACTAAAGGCCGCTACTCGCCCTAAGTGTTTTTGCACATAAATCGACTAAATCTCATCCGATTTTGCTAGTTTTCGTTTCATTTGAGAGATAATTGAATGCCGAATAGAATGATGGCAAAAAAAGTTTCAAATTTGGGCCCTTGGACTAAGGCCGCTACTCGGCCCTAAGTGTTTTTTGCACATAAATCGACTAAATCTCATCCGATTTTGCTAGATTTTGTTTCATTTGAGAGATAATTGAATGCCGAATAGAATGATGGCAAAAAAAGTTTCAAATTTGGGCCTTGGACTAAGGCCGCTACTCGCCCTAAGTGTTTTTTGCACATAAATCGACTAAATCTCATCCGATTTTGCTAGATTTTGTTTCATTTGAGAGATAATTGAATGCCGAATAGAATGATGGCAAAAAAAGTTTCAAATTTGGGCCCTTGACTAAGGCCGCTACTCGCCCTAAGTGTTTTTTGCACATAAATCGAGTAAATCTCATCCGATTTTGCTAGATTTAGTTTTTTATGGAAGGTAATTGAATACCGAAAAGAACGTGGCGAAAAAGTTTCAAAATTTGGGCCTTGGACTAAGCCGCTACTCGGCCCTAAGTGTTTTTTGCACATTAAATCGACTAAATCTCATCCGATTTTGCTAGTTTTTGTTTCATTTGAGAGATAATTGAATGCCGAATAGAATGATAGCAAAAAAAAGTTCAAATTTGGGCCTTGACTAAGGCCGCTACTCTGCCCTAAGTGTTTTTTGCACATAAATCGAGTAAATCTCATCCGATTTTGCTAGTTTCGTTTCATTTGAGAGATAATTGAATGCCGAATAGAATGATGGCAAAAAAAGTTTAAAATTTGGGCCCTTGGACTAAGGCCGCTACTCGGCCCTAATGTTTTTTGCACATAAATCGACTAAATCTCATCCGATTTTGCTAGATTTTGTTTCATTTGAGAGATAATTGAATGCCGAATAGAATGATGGCAAAAAAAGTTTCAAATTTGGCCCTTGGACTAAGGCCGCTACTCGGCCTAAGTGTTTTTTGCACATAAATCGACTAAATCTCATCCGATTTTGCTAGATTTTGTTTCATTTGAGAGATAATTGAATGACCGAATAGAATGATGGCAAAAAAGTTTCAAATTTGGGCCCTTGACTAAGGCCGCTACTCGGCCCTAAGTGTTTTTTGCACATAAATCGAGTAAATCTCATCCGATTTTGCTAGATTTAGTTTTTTATGGAAGGTAAATTGAATACCGAAAAGAACGTGGCGAAAAAAGTTTAAATTTTGGGCCCTTGGACTAAGGCCGCTACTCGGCCCTAAGTGTTTTTGCACATAAATCGAGTAAATCTCATCCGATTTTGCTAGATTTAGTTTTTTACGGAAGTAATTGAATACCGAAAAGAACGTGGCGAAAAAAGTTACAAATTTGGCCCTTGGACTAAGGCCGCTACTCGGCCTAAGTCTTTTTGCACATAAACGAGTAAATCTCATCCGATTTGCTAGTTTTCGTTTCATTTGAGAGATAATTGAATACCCAATGAAAGTTGGCAAAAAATTTGGGTTTCTAAAATAATGTCGTAAATTGTTGGTTTTATTTGAGAGGTACTTCGTACGGGCTTTCGTAATTGCGCTATGCGCAATTTTAAAAAATGAACACTTTCAGTAAATTTGACCATGGCCCAACTTGACTTGCATTTTGGTAACAGACGCATTAGAGGGTTGTAGACGTATTAGGGTTCCGGGCGTATTACGGCTACGGATGGTATTATGGTTACGGACGAAATAGGATTACGGGTAGTACGGGGCTAAGTCGCAGCAAACGCTCCGACTGTTCTGATGCCTTGTTTTATTTCGGATTCGTCATCTATTAACATAACCAAATGCTTTGCCCTTACTGTCTGGCTTCCAATTCGACGTGTTACAAACGGCATATTAATCTTATAACCCCCAGTACTTCGTACGGGCTAAAAAAGTTTGGTTCCAACTGGTGATTTGTAACTTTGTGAATACTCTAATCCGGTAACTTTGTGTAAATCATAGAAAATTGTACTATGTTTCCGTCGCCAATTTCTCCAATTACATACATCACAGTTGGCAAGCACAAAAAGAATTAGTCGTTCCTTATAATTTAATCAAATCATTTTCAACGGACCTCGGTCACAAGTTCAATGAGAAAAAGTCGAGAACATTACAACTAAAGTGTCTGATGGCTGACTAACCAATCCTTATACACACTGGATTGAAAACAAAACTTCGAGACTGTCGACAGTTATAGTGGTTACCATGAGTCACTGGTCAATATGTGATCATGATAGCGGATAAAAATCCGTCGAAGGGAGAAATAGTAGAGGTTACACAACAGTTAGAAGCACTCTAATCTCCTAACGAAACTCTAGAAGTTATACAACAGTCACAAGCACTCGATCTCCCACGCTTCGTTTCGTATTATTAAGAATAGGAATTTCTTATGCTAATATTTGGAAGCATTGCAGTGGAAGGCAATCGGCGAAAAGCTCTCAATTTTATTAGCTGTTTCCATCGCTAAGGCGTGGCTCGGTCAATTACATATGAGGATGTGAGTATTTCCAAAGATTATTGAGACAATTTGATTGATAAACTTGTCCTTCGTTGACTTCCATTATTGTTAACGACATTTCACATCATGTCATCGACTCACTGCAGTTTATAATGCAATAAGAGTAGCGGAATCGTTGTAGAGTGCCTGCGAAGTGCATTGGTTAACAATAAGTGTAACAGATAAAATCGTTTCGTACAGTTTCGAGTGTGTGTAAAATTCAATTACACGACGTTACATCAAAGTAACTCCATATGAAGTGTGCTTACACTCATAACATCGTGTAAATATTTCCTTTATCGTTTAACGTGACAAAAATGTTTAATTTTTTTTTTGTCAATACACTTACGACCAATCTTGAGCACAATTTTACAACGAAAATATATTTTAATTTTAGTCAATTTTATCATTGTGCAAATAATCCCCACAATAAACGACGAATTTTTGGGGGAAAAGTATATACAATCGATGTGTATGTGTATACCAAACTCATCCCTACACTCCAATAAACAATTTCGGTTATTGCGTTTTGTTTTTTCGT